>NC_057808.1:295398724-295693656 GCF_018294505.1 Triticum aestivum | reverse complement strand
CCTCGCTGCCGTTCGTCGTTGCCGGTTTTTGTTAAAAAAACCTTCGTTTAAAAAAAACCCTAGATCGGTTTTTTTTCGGTTTTATTATTTTGCGAGCGTTCACCGAACCGTTCCTTTCAACGAACGCGTTCGTCGGTTTTTCTCTGTTAACGAACGTCCGTTCTTTAACCGTTCGTCCGTTTTTCTTTTTCGTCGGATTTTTCTGCGATTATCTCAGATTCGATTTCTGATCGAATTTTCGATTTTGTTTAACTTCTCGCTCGTTTATCGGAATCAGGCGATTCAAGCGCCTAGAGTTTCGTCTCGAAATTCTCTTTCCGTTTAACCTACTCAAACAAGTTTTTGCTACAGTAAAATTTGACCTAGATCCAGATTAGTAAACGAAGCTACTTTCTTTCGCCGTTTGACTTTCGTTGCTTCTTTCGAGTTGATTCTTTTTGTAAACCGGAGTTCTTAAGCTGAACTTTCTGGTTGGATCTTTCATTCGAGTTTTACCTGTGCATTAGATGAGTACTGATTGTATGCTTGTTTGTTTGCGATAGAGTACCTGGAGTGTGCCGCTTGTTACTTCGAATCGCTAGGTTTTGCGGATCATCAGCAAGGCAAGTAACACTTTGATCATATACCTTCCATACCCAGTTTTTATTGCATTAGATCTGTTATCCTCAAACATTGCATGATTAGGATCTAATTAAATTGTGGGTATTGGGAAGTAGTTGAGGTAGAACCTATTACCTGTTTTATTATCAAACCCTTGGGAGTTACTTCTACGTTTGCTATTATATTGCCATGCTATGCTCGTAGACGTGGATTGGGTTTGAGTGAAATTCATGACAGATGTGAGATTGTTAATAATGGTTTACTTAAGGTGGCAACTAAAACTCACATCTGGGTGGATTGAGGTACCTGGGTATTCCAGGATTGCCTGTTTTTCTTTTGGACCGCCACCCAGGTTCAAAGGGATCATGAGATTATTCATGCTAGAAACTTTCGTGTGCAGCCGCAAGCTATTATGGGCTCTAGCATAGTTGATTAAGTAGTGTGAACTTTTACAGTGGTAGACTAGCAGATGTAGGGGAAAGTAGGTGTAACTGTCTACCCATACGTAAGGTGCAAACACTTCTGAAAGACTGTGTCTTGGTCATCCGTTACTCAAACACTATGTAGTGCGAGTAATCCAACGGAGGAGATCAAGTCTTGTGGGGAAAAGTGCACAAACCTCTGCAGAGTGTCAAACTAATCATGGTTAGCCGTGTCCCCGGTTATGGACATCTTGAGTATCTAGTACTTGGATTGTCATGTGAATCTCATCACTATGTTACTTCTAATTAATTTTGTTGGGTTATTGATGACATTTAATTGGGATTGAGATGCTGTCAACCATCTCAATGTTTAACAACCACCATGATAGTTAAATAAAATTTATTCCTTTGAAGTAGGATAAAATTGGCTTTTCGCAAAATTGTAACCATAGAGCTTTCCACCAGCCAAATATGCATGTAGTATAGCCTTACTATTGTTCATTAATCTCTATGTGTTACATTGCCAGCATATTCTATGTGCTGACCCGTTTCCGGGCTGCAACGTTTCATGTTGCAGACTTTTCAGACGACGAGTAAGGTGCCTTAGGTCGTGGTCTTATACTCAGTGATGCCGCTGGAGTTGATGGACTCACTTATCTTCCAAGTCTTCCGCTGTTATCGTATTAGATGGCCCTAAGCCATGTTTATCATACTTAATCTCTTCGGAGATATTCGATGTAATAAGTGTGTGATTGCTACTCTGTTATAAATCCTCCATTTGTACTGTGCGTGTCAGCATTACTGATCCAGGGATGACACTGGTGCACAGCAGCACAGACCATTTGAGGTCTGGTCGCTACAAAGTTGGTATCAAAGCACACGCTGACTGTAGGACACGACCACTAAGCTTAAGCCCTAGAAAGCTTCTCTCTTCTCATTTCTGACCCCTCTCCACTTTCTACTCTTTTAGGAATGGCGAATGCAAGGAGCAAGTTCATGCAACCAGATGAAGACACGCCGTTTGGTCGACACTTGAAGGAAGTCACCAAGTACCTGAACATAGGAATACCAAGCATCACCGGAACCTACAACGCCACATTACCCGAAGAGGAGAGCTGGAAGATTCAAGTTATCATTCCAGGAAGGACGTTTGTGCCAGTTACCGAACCCATAAGATTGGTTTTCGAAGCACCAACTTGGAGTTTAGGGAAGAGCATGGCCGCACACATCGCCATGGGACGCATTGGAGAAGTCTACCACCAGGAACTTAAGGATACAATTTACCAAATTTGTGGACGCCGAGACGCGCAATGGGAGATGATCAGAACCAAGAAGGATGGATCAATTGTAGCTTTCATCCAGGAGCAGAATCAACATATTCGTCGCCAGGAGAACCAGATGTGCACGGACAAGGAAGAACTGAAGAAGGCATTGACGAAGATCAAGGAGCTGGAGGAAGAACTCAAGGCTATATGCGAAGATTATTTGGAGGAAATCAACGCACTAGTAGGGAAGAATGACGACCTAGAGAAGAACATTGGAATATTCATGGGAAATCCAGTGCCAAAAGCAGAAGTCGACGAATGCACTTGTCCGGATAACTACATCATCATCGACGACACCGACTCGGAACCAAGTGAAGATGACTTTGTTGACAAAGCTGGAGCAGACATCATGGAGTCTTCAACGGATCAGAATTTCTAGTAGACTACCATATCAGTAGTAGTTTTCCCCCATTTAATAGTATAGTTCAAGCACTTTGTAACGCTAGTTAGATCGATTGTTTTGCCTTGTTTGAATTGATTGAGTGATATTGATTGATTTGTCTCATGAGCATATGGGTAGTGTTTTCTCTCTAGACCTCATTCTATTCTTAACTCTCATCTTTTCTAAACCTATCAGATGCCTCCGAGACGCGACACCGGATTTGTTTTCCCGCAAGAGATCACCCAGTTGATTCAGCAACAGAATGCCCTGATGCAAGTGTTAGTGCAGAACCAAGGCAACAACAACAACAACAACAACAACCCACCGCCACCACCACCTGTTGATCACTTAGCCCGTTTCTTAAGACTAAACCCGCCGGTGTTTTCCAGTAGCACCGAGCCGATTGTTGCAGATGATTGGCTCCGCAAAGTTGGAAGGGAGTTGACCACTGCAGGATGCACTGATGCGGAAAGAGTGCATTTTGCCGCACATCAGCTTGATGGACCCGCAGCATCATGGTGGGAGAATTATACAGCCACGCACCCTATTGACACTGTCACATGGGACCAGTTTCAGCAAGCTTTCCGTACAGCTCATGTTTCAGCAGGAGCTATGGCTATGAAGAAGCGTGAGTTTCGCAACCTACGGCAAGGAGGACGCACCGTAGGCCAGTATGTGGAGGATTTCAGTAAGCTAGCACGTTATGCACCAGATGACGTTGCTACAGATGCTGCCAAGCAGGAGAAATTTTTGGAAGGACTGAATGATGAACGAAGTATGCAGTTGATGGTAGCAACTTTCAACAACTACCAGGAGCTGGTAGATAGAGCCCTCATGATTGAAGGGAAGCAACAGCAGATTGAAAACCGCAAGAGGAAGTATGGACAAGGGAAGTACAATTCTAGAGCTCAGCAGAAGCCTCGTTTTGCCCCGAAGCCGGGAGGGCAGTTTCAGCATACCCATGGAGGAGGTAGTTCGCACAACCATAATGGCACCAAGAATGGTAATGGGAATGGAGGAGGCAACGGACAGAACCGCACCAACCCATCTACCCCAGCCAAGAGGGACCTGAGCCAAGTCACTTGTTTCAAGTGCCAGAAGAATGGACATTATGCCAATGAATGTCCTGAAGCCCAAAATGGAAATGGCAATGGAAGCTCTGGGAAGAAGCCGAACCCGTTCAACAAAGGACACGTGAACCACACGAGCGTGGAGGAGGTTGAAGCTCAGCCTGATGCAGTAATAGGTAAGTTCTTGGTTAAGTCATTTACTGCAACCGTTCTTTTCGATACTGGTGCATCGCATTCATACATATCAAGGGGATTTGTGAATAAGTTTAAGATGTCCACCAAAGTTCTCAGAAATCCTATGTTAGTAACCTCGCCAGGAGCAGAGTATATGGCCACCCAAGGATGTTTTCAAATACCATTGGCCATTGGTAGGCATGTTTTCCCCTCAGACCTCATTGTTTTGGAATCGCAAGGTTTGGATGTAATTTTGGGAATGGATTGGCTATCGTTGTATGGAGGAAACATCGATTGTGCCAGCAAGACGATTTTGCTTACCACCCCGGAAGGAAAAAAGGATCAAGTATGTATCCCGACATATGCCGAAGAGGACTCAAGTAAATTCCTTATCAGGAGTTGTACAGGAGGAAGTACCAGTGGTGAAGGATTATCCGGATGTATTTCCAGAAGAGTTGCCAGGCATGCCACCAGATAGAGACATTGAGTTCTTGATTGAACTTTTGCCAGGCACAGGGCCAATATCTAAGAGACCGTACAGGATGCCCGCAAAGGATTTGGAGGAAATTAAGAAGCAGATCAAGGAGTTACTAGATAAAGGCTATATTCGCCCAAGTTCGTCACCTTGGGGATCACCAGTACTTCTAGTGGAGAAGAAAGATGGATCGCTGAGGATGGTTGTTGATTACCGTGGATTGAATGAAGTAACCATCAAAAACAAGTACCCACTGCCGATGATCAATGATTTGTTTGACCGCTTACAAGGAGCTAAAGTATTTTCCAAGATCGATCTACGATCAGGATACCATCAGTTAAAGATTCGAGAGCAGGATATACCTAAGACGGCATTTACCACCAGATATGGATTGTATGAGTATACCGTTATGTCATTTGGTCTGACTAACGCACCTGCCTATTTCATGAACTTGATGAACAAAGTGTTTATGGAATTTTTGGATAAGTTCGTCGTGGTGTTCATTGATGATATTTTAATCTTTTCCAAGGATGAGGAAGAGCATGAGGAGCATTTGCGATTGGTACTTGAGAAGCTCAGAGAACATCAGTTATATGCCAAGTTCAGCAAGTGTGAATTTTGGCTGAAGGAAGTTGGATTCCTTGGACATGTTATTTCTGGAGAAGGAATAGCAGTAGACCCTGCCAAGGTTGACACAATGACAAGTTGGGAATCACCCACGACAGTTGGAGAAATCCGGAGTTTTCTTGGACTTGCAGGATACTACCGGAGATTCATCGAGAATTTCTCGAAGATTGCTAAGCCCATGACTGAGCTATTAAAGAAGGACACCAAATTCAATTGGACTGAGGAATGTGAAGCTAGTTTCCAGGAGTTGAAGAAACGATTGGTTACATCACCAGTGTTGATTATGCCCGATCAACGCAAAGACTATGAAGTTTATTGCGACGCTTCTCGTCGAGGACTTGGAGCAGTGCTTATGCAGGAAGGAAGAGTTGTGTCATATGCTTCACGACAACTTAAACCCCATGAGAAGAATTATGCTACGCATGATTTGGAATTAGCAGCCGTGGTGCATGCTTTGAAGACATGGAGACATTTTCTCATCGGAAACCATTGTGAGGTGTATACGGATCACAAGAGTTTGAAGTATATTTTCACGCAGAAGGAGTTAAATCTCAGACAGAGGAGATGGTTGGAGCTTATTAAAGACTATGATATGAGATTGCATTATCACCCCGGAAAGGCTAACGTAGTAGCAGACGCGTTGAGCCGCAAGAGTCATGTCAACACTCTCATGACAGGAGAGTTACCTCAGGAATTAGCCGAGGACCTTCGCGAGTTATGTTTGGAGATAGTCCCAAGAGGCTATCTAGCGACATTGGAGATTCAGTCTACCTTGATGGAAAGGATCAGAGAAGCTCAGAAAACCGACAAGGAGATTGAAGAGATAAAGGAGAAGATGAGCAAAGGAAAAGCCAAGGGATTTCGTGAGGATGAGCATGATACCTTATGGTTTGAGGACCGTGTATATGTGCCAAATGATCCGGAGATCAGGAAGTTGATTTTGCAAGAATCCCATGATTCACCGTACTCGATTCACCCAGGAAATACGAAGATGTATTTGGATTTGAAGAATATTTTCTGGTGGACCGGAATGAAGAAGGATATTGCGGAATACGTAGCAGTTTGTGATGTATGTCAGAGAGTGAAGGCAGAGCATCAGAAGCCAGCAGGATTGCTACAACCATTTCCGATACCCGAATGGAAGTGGGATAAAATAGGCATGGATTTTATCACCGGATTACCCAGGACTCGTTCAGGCTATGAATCAATATGGGTTGTAGTCGACCGTTTGACGAAAGTGGCTCATTTCATTCCAGTGAAGACCACTTACACCAGTGCTAAGTTTCCAAAGAATTACATGACCAGGATCGTATGTTTGCATGGAGTTCCGAGGACCATTGTATCAGACAGAGGAACCCAATTTACCTCAAAGTTTTGGAAGCAGTTACATGAAACATTGGGAACCAGGCTGGAATTTAGTACCGCTTTCCACCCACAGACAGATGGACAGACCGAAAGAGTCAACCAGATTTTGGAGGACATGTTGAGAGCATGTGCACTAGATTATGGATCCAGTTGGGACGACAATTTGCCATATGCGGAGTTTTCTTATAACAACAGTTATCAGACCAGTTTGAAGATGGCCCCTTTCGAAGCCTTGTACGGAAGGAGGTGTAGAACGCCGTTGTTATGGGACGAAGTTGGAGACCGTCAGTTGTTTGGACCAGACTTGATTAAGGAGTCTGAACAGAAAGTGAGGATGATTCGCGATAGGCTCAAGGTAGCCCAGTCCAGACAGAAGAGTTATGCTGATTCTAAACGAAAGGAGACAGTTTACGAAGTCGGAGACCGAGTTTATCTTCGAGTATCACCACTCCGAGGAGTGAAGCGCTTTGGAGTTAAAGGAAAATTAGCGCCCCGTTTTATCGGACCATACAGAGTTGTGGAACGTATGGGAGAGGTTGCTTACAAGCTGGAATTGCCCGAAGGATTGTCTGGAGTACATGATGTATTTCACGTTTCGCAGTTGAAGAAGTGCCACGCAGAGATGGCTGATATACCGCTGAGAGATACTGTGCCACCGGAAGCGATCCAGCTGGAAAGTGATTTGACCTATGGGGAGAAACCAGTTAAGATTCTTGAGTATGCCAGCCGAGTTACCCGCAGCAAGGTTATCAAGTTTTGCAAAGTTCAGTGGAGTCACCACACGGAGGATGAAGCCACCTGGGAGCGAGAGGAAGATCTACGGAAAGACCACTCCCACTTGTTTTCTAGCCAACCCGAATCTCGAGGGCGAGATTCATCTTAAGGGGGGTAGGTTTGTAACATCCCAAATTTTCAATTTGGTATGTTATACATAGATCATCATTTCATATCATGTTTTATTGCATTTTGACATATCCTCGATAAATCCTAAGCAACTCAAGGACCCTCGGAGAGAGTTGGGGATTTTCTTGAATTTTCATATTTGATTTTCGTCAAATTATAAAACGAGGATTTTGGTTTTAATTATTTTCTCTCCGGAAAAATATTTCATTTTAAAAACAAACGAGAGGAGAAAATATGACTTCTCCAAAACCATTGAAATACTGGAGGAAAAATGTTTAAATCTTTTATTGGAATTTATTCGGATTTTATTTGCAATTTTTATTGCATTAAAAATATTGCATGTTTTTCAAAATATTTATTTCGTCTTAAAAAAATGTTCACCCTATTCTAGATTTTCTAACTAGACGGGGAAAATTTATTTTATATTTGTCTGATTTTTATTTTTTTTTCTACAAATTATTTTCCGCGGAACTTATTTTTGAAAAAAAACTACGCGCGCCCGCGCTGGGCCGAGCCCAGGCCGCCGGCCCACCCCGCGCCCCTCTCCTCTCCGCGCACGGCCGCCGCCGTTGTCGTGTCCTCCATGGAAACGGGAGCCCCGCCGCTCGGCTTGCCCCCTCCCCCAAGCCTCCGGTCCCCCCCTCTCTCTCTCCTCTCATCCCGCCGCCGCCGCCGCACTTGCTCGCCGCCGCCGGGAGCCGCCGCCCCTCGCCCTCGCCCGAACCCCCGCACCCCGCACCCCCGCGCCCCGCCGGAGCCCTCGCCGGAGCCGCCCCGACGAGGTACTGCCTCGCTGCCGTTCGTCGTTGCCGGTTCTTGTTAAAAAAACCCTTCGTTTAAAAAAAACCCTAGATCGGTTTTTTTCGGTTTTATTATTTTGCGAGCGTTCACCGAACTGTTCGTTTCAACGAACGCGTGCGTTGGTTTTTCTCTGTTAACGAACGTCCGTTCTTTAACCGTTCGTCCGTTTTTCTTTTTCGTCGGATTTTTCTGCAATTATCTCAGATTCGATTTCTGATCGAATTTTCGATTTTGTTTAACTTCTCGCTCGTTTATCGGAATCAGGCGATTCAAGCGCCTAGAGTTTCGTCTCGAAATTCTCTTTCCGTTTAACCTACTCAAACAAGTTTTTGCTACAGTAAAATTTGACCTAGATCCAGATTAGTAAACGAAGCTACTTTCTTTCGCCGTTTGACTTTCGTTGCTTCTTTCGAGTTGATTCTTTTTGTAAACCGGAGTTCTTAAGCTGAACTTTCTGGTTGGATCTTTCATTCGAGTTTTACCTGTGCATTAGATGAGTACTGATTGTATGCTTGTTTGTTTGCGATAGAGTACCCGGAGTGTGCCGCTTGTTACTTCGAATCGCTAGGTTTTGCGGATCATCAGCAAGGCAAGTAACACTTTGATCATATACCTTCCATACCCAGTTTTTATTGCATTAGATCTGTTATCCTCAAACATTGCATGATTAGATCTAATTAAATTGTGGGTATTGGGAAGTAGTTGAGGTAGAACCTATTACCTGTTTTATTATCAAACCCTTGGGAGTTACTTCTACGTTTGCTATTATATTGCCATGCTATGCTCGTAGACGTGGATTGGGTTTGAGTGAAATTCATGACAGATGTGAGATTGTTAATAATGGTTTACTTAAGGTGGCAACTAAAACTCACATCTGGGTGGATTGAGGTACCTGGGTATTCCAGGATTGCCTGTTTTTCTTTTGGACCGCCACCCAGGTTCAAAGGGATCATGAGATTATTCATGCTAGAAACTTCCGTGTGCAGCCGCAAGCTATTATGGGCTCTAGCATAGTTGATTAAGTTGTGTGAACTCTTACAGTGGTAGACTAGCAGATGTAGGGGAAAGTAGGTGTAACTGTCTACCCATACGTAAGGTGCAAACACTTCTGAAAGACTGTGTCTTGGTCATCCGTTACTCAAACACCATGTAGTGCGAGTAATCCAACGGAGGAGATCAAGTCTTGTGGGGAAAAGTGCACAAACCTCTGCAGAGTGTACAAACTAATCATGGTTAGCCGTGTCCCCGGTTATGGACATCTTGAGTATCTAGTACTTGGATTGTCATGTGAATCTCATCACTATGTTACTTCTAATTAATTTTGTTGGGTTATTGATGACATTTAATCGGGATTGAGATGCTGTCAACCATCTCAATGTTTCACAACCACCATGATAGTTAAATAAAATTTATTCCTTTGAAGTAGGATAAAATTGGCTTTTCGCAAAATTGTAACCATAGAGCTTTCCACCAGCCAAATATGCATGTAGTATAGCCTTACTATTGTTCATTAATCTCTATGTGTTACATTGCCAGCATATTCTATGTGCTGACCCGTTTCCGGGCTGCAACGTTTCATGTTGCAGACTTTTCAGACGACGAGTAAGGTGCCTTAGGTCGTGGTCTTATACTCAGTGATGCCGCTGAAGTTGATGGACTCACTTATCTTCCAAGTCTTCCGCTGTTATCGTATTAGATGGCCTTAAGCCATGTTTATCATACTTAATCTCTTCGGAGATATTCGATGTAATAAGTGTGTGATTGCTACTCTGTTATAAATCCTCCATTTGTACTGTGCGTGTCAGCATTACTGATCCAGGGATGACACTGGTGCACAGCAGCACAGACCATTTGAGGTCTGGTCGCTACACAGAGCTCGGCCGTTGGATTTATCGACGCTGCAGGGACGGGCCCGAGCACAGACGCCGTGCCTAACCTTCTCACGCAAAGGGTCCTGAAGAAAAGACGGTCGGTGCGCGGCTCCCATGGTGGGTGACGATCGAGCAGGTGATAGTCATAGGTAGATTAAGCAAGGAAATCATACTAGCTTAAGTAAATGCAGGGAAGATACATGCCACTTGGCCAGGCCCGAGCGGCTTGGGGATGATGCAGCCCGAGGGGCGCCCCCAACAAGGTAAGCTAAAGACATGAAAAAGGGATACATGCCACAGGGACGGACCCACGTGGCATGGGAATGATGCAGCCCGGGGGGCGCTCCCAGCTAAATAAACTAGGAAAATGTCACCTGGTTTTGTTGATGAAGGGATGTTGGGGCAGCTAAAGGTACGCGGCGAAGGGGTTGTTCCTCATGAGCCGCCGGGGCCCTGAGCCTCGGGGGGCTCTGGGGGTCCAGGCGGTTCCTTGAGGACCGTTTCCATCTCCGTCAGGACGGCGTGGTGCCTGGCCTCCTGAGTCGCCAGGGCGCGCTGCAAGTTGCGCTGATAGGCGGACGCCACGCTGTGCGGTGGCCCCTCGCAGCATCCCATGCGCGAAGGCCAGAAGAGCTCCTGAGTTGCGGCCCTGTTGAGCCGTGGGACGTCGATGCAGACGCGTAGCCCGGCATCCTCGCCTGGATGGGGAGCTGCGCCTGGTGAATGGCGGTCGCCACGCATGGCCCTTGCGTCTTGCAGTTCCTGAGTGGTCTTGGCGATGAACTCCTGAGTGGTTGGCGCTCCTCGCCCCGTGTTCTCCTAAGGGAAACATGCCGCGAAGCACGCCTCCAAGTGGTGCCCAAGCGCCTCCCTCGTGATGTTGGCAAGGTCTGAGACCCTCCAGAAGAGAGCCCCCGAGCCCTGCCCGAGAAGGGCGCCGGGCGCGCTTTCCTATGCGATGGAGGTAGGCGCCCCTGGCGCGGGCGCTGATCCTGACGGGGTTCCACTCGCGACGCCACCCTCCTGAGATCCTGTACGGCATAGCTGCTTCTTCTTCTTCTTCTTCTTCTTCTTGGGGGTGGCCTCAGGAGGGCACTCGCTCTTGCTGTCGGGGTCGTCGATTGCTGCAGCTTGGGAGGCACTCTCGAGGGAGCACACCGCGTCTCTTTCTTCGCACGGGACTGGGATGATTCCGCCGCTTCCTGGCATCTTGAGGACATTGTAGCCGTAATGGGTCACCTCCATGAACTTGGCCAGGGCTGGATACCCGAGGATGGCATTGTACGGCAGACGGATGTGTGCGACGTCGAAGTCGATGAGCTCGATGCGGTAGTTGTTGCGTTCCACGAAGGTGACGGGGAGGCGGACCTGCCCGATCGGGGTAGTGGAGCCGTCGGTCACTCCTGAGAAAGGCTTGGTGGGCTAAAGCTAGTCATACGGCACTTGGAGGTTGTCGAACATGTCGACGGACAGGACGTTGAGCCCTGTGCCGCCATCGATGAGGGTCTTGGTGACTTGCACGTTGGTGATGACTGGTGAGCAAAGCATCGGGAGGGCGCCAGCGGTAGCTGCGCACTTGAGCTGATCTGCCGAGCTGAACGTGATGGCGCACTTGGACCATCTGAGCGGGCGCGTGGCCTCGAGCTTGGGGAGGACTGCATTCACTTCACAAGCAAACTGTTTGAAGATACGCTGCGAGGCTGGGGCCTGAGCTCCGCCCAAGATGCAGGCGATAGCACGCGGCTCCTGGAAGCCCCCAGCCCCCTCGTCTTGATGATGGTCGACATTCCTTCTTGGCGGTGGTGGCAATGGAGGAAGACCGGCGTTGCCCTGAGGACGATCCTCACGAGGCTAATCCCTCCAGGCACCCTCGCGAGGCTGATCCTCCCAGCGGTCCTCACGAGGCTGTTCGCGCCACTCCTGGCGTGGGCCACGGTCATCCCAGCGTCCGCCACCACGTCCTCCTCCTCGGCCGTAGCCCCGTTTGTTGCGCTTGGGGCGTCGACCAAAGCGTCCTTCTCGAATGGCTCTGAGCTCTTGACAGTCGCTGGTGTTGTGGCAATGCAGGTTATGGAAGGCACAGAACGGTCGGCTGCTCTTGGATGACTCGGGCTGGTCTCTGCCGCGCTTGGTGTCTGGCTCCGCCGAGAGCACGGCTGCTCCCTTGCGCTTCACGTCCTTGGCTTTGGCTTTCTTCTCCTCCGGGTCCGCAGCCGGGAGCTCGAGGAGGGAGAGGCGTCCCTCCTTAGCTCTTGCGCACTTGGTCGCCAAATTGAACAGCTCGAGAGACGTGCACAGCTCCTCGTGGATGGCGAGCTCCTTCTTCATCTTGACGTCGCGGACGCCATCAGAGAACGCTGAGATGATGGCCTCGTCCGTCACCTTGGGGATCTTGAGGCGAACGTTGTTGAAGCGCTGGATGTACTTCTGGAGGGTCTCTCCTGGTTGTTGCTTGACGCGGCGCAGGTCACCTACGGCCGGTGGACGGTCGCGAGTGCCCTGGAAGTTGGCAACGAAACTGTCGCGCATCTCGTTCCAGGAGGAGATCGAGCCTGGAGGCAGGTTCAGGAGCCAGGAGCGGGCACCATCCTTGAGAGCCATGGGGAACCAGTTTGCCATGACTTCCTCGTCGCCGTTGGCCGCGTCAATGCTCAGCTCGTAAAGCTGCAGGAACTCCACGGGGTCAGGGGTGCCGTCGTAGCGAGGAGGTAGATCCGACTTGAACTTGCCCGGCCAGGCGACACTACGCAGCTCAGGGGTGAAGGCGCGGCAGCTGCCGTGGTCACCGGGGCCAGTCTTGGAGGTGGGGCTTGGTCTTGGCGCCCGCGCGCCGCCACGGCAAGCGGCGTGGGGCCCTGCCGCAGCAAGCGATCCTGGCGTGGCGGTGCGGGGAGTGGTGGAGCGTTCTCTTGCGGTCGAGGGACTTCTTGACAGCTTCTTTCTTCACGCGCGGGGCACCATGGAGCAATGCGCCTTGGCGCCAGGGCACCGTCTTGGCGTAGAGGTGGTGGAGGTGCTCCATGAGCTACGTCGCCCGTAGCTGGCGGTGGACGAGGCAGCGAGAGGGATGGTGCAGGGGAGCCCCCTGTGGCGCTGACGAGGCTCGGCCAATGCGGTCTAGCCAGTCCTTTGAGGTTCGTCGACTGGGCAGGATGACGCAGGAGCTCGTGGCGCCATGAGGAGCGCCGGCCCGGGCGCTGTCCGTGGGAGCGCGGCGAGCGTGAGACGACGAACCAGCGGTGTTGGGAATCGTAGCATAATTTTAAAAAAAGTCCTACGCTCACCAAGATGCATCTATGGAGTCTACTAGCAACGAGGGGAAAGGAGTGCATCTACATACCCTTGTAGATCACGAGCGGAAGCGTTCCAATGAACGTGGATGACGGAGTCGTACTCGCCGTGATCCAAATCACAATGACCGAGTGCCGAACGGACGGCACCTCCGCGTTCAACACACGTACGGGTGCAGCGACGTCTCCTCCTTCTTGATCCAGCAAGGGGGAAGGAGAGGTTGATGGAGATCCAGCAGCACGACGGCGTGGTGGTGGATGTAGCGGGTCTCCTGCAGGGCTTCGCCGAGCTTCTGCGAGAGAGAGAGAGGTGTTGCAGGGGAGGAGGGAGGCGCCCAAGGCTGTAGGTAGCTGCCCTCCCTCCCCCCTTTATATAGGCCCCCTGGGGGGGCGCCGGCCCCAAGATATGGGATCTCAAGGGGGGGGGGGGCGGCCACAAGGGGAAAGGGGTTGCCTTGCCCCCCAAGGCAAGGGGGAACTCCCCCCCCCTTAGGGTTCCCAACCCTAGGCGCATGGGGGGAGGCCCAAGGGGGGCGCCCCAGCCCACTAACGGCAGGTTCCCTTCCACTTTCAGCCCACGGGGCCCTCCGGGATAGGTGGCCCCACCCGGTGGACCCCCGGGACCATTCCGGTGGTCCCAGTACAATACCGGTAACCCCCGAAACTTTCCCGGTGGCCGAAACTGGACTTCCTATATATAATTCTTCACCTCCGGACCATTCCGGAACCTCTCGTGACGTTTGGGATCTCATCCGGGACTCCGAACAACTTTCGGGTTTCCGCATACATATATCTCTACAACCCTAGCGTCACCGAACCTTAAGTGTGTAGACCCTACGGGTTCGGGAGACATGCAGACATGACCGAGACGCTCTCCGGTCAATAACCAACAGCGGGATCTGGATACCCATGTTGGCTCCCACATGCTCCACGATGATCTCATCGGATGAACCACGGTGTCGAGGATTCAATCAATCCCGTATGCAATTCCCTTTGTCAACGGTATGTTACTTGCCCGAGATTCGATCGTCGGTATCCCAATACCTTGTTCAATCTCGTTACCGGCAAGTCTCTTTACTCGTTCCGCAATGCATGATCCCGTGATCAACTCCTTGGTCACATTGTGCACATTATGATGATGCATTACCGAGTGGGCCCAGAGATACCTCTCCGTTACACGGAGTGACAAATCCCAGTCTCGATCCGTGCCAACCCAACAGACACTTTCGGAGATACCCGTAGTGCACCTTTATAGCCACCCAGTTACGTTGTGACGTTTGGCACACCCAAAGCACTCCTACGGTATCCGGGAGTTGCACGATCTCATGGTCTAAGGAAAAGATACTTGACATTGGAAAAGCTCTAGCAAACGAAACTACACGATCTTTATGCTATGCTTAGGATTGGGTCTTGTCCATCACATCATTCTCCTAATGATGTGATCCCGTTATCAACGACATCCAATGTCCATGGTCAGGAAACCGTAACCATCTATTGATCAACGAGCTAGTCAACTAGAGGCTTACTAGGGACATGGTGTTGTCTATGTATCCACACATGTATCTGAGTTTCCTATCAATACAATTCTAGCATGGATAATAAACGATTATCATGAATAAGGAAATATAATAATAACCAATTTATTATTGCCTCTAGGGCATATTTCCAACAGTCTCCCACTTGCACTAGAGTCAATAATCTAGTTCACATCACCATGTGATTAACACTCACTGGTCACATCACCATGTGACCAACATCTAAAGAGTTTACTAGAGTCAACAATCTAGTTCACATCACTATGTGATTATCACTCAATGTGTTCTGGTTTGGTCATGTTATGCTTGTGAGAGAGGTTATTAGTCAACGGGTCTGAACCTTTCAGAACCGTGTGCTTTACGAATATTTATGTCATCTTGTGGATGCTACCACGCGCTATTTGGAGCCATTTCAAATAATTGCTCTACTATACGAATCCGGTTTACTACTCAGAGTCATCCGGATTAGTGTCAAAGTTCGCATCGACGTAACCCTTTACGACGAACTCCTTTCCACCTCCATAATCGAGAAAATTCCTTAATCCACTAGGTACTAAGGATAAGTTCGACCGCTGTCATGAGATCCTTTCCCGGATCACCATTGTACCCTCTTGACCAACTCATGGCAAGGCACACTACATGTGCGGTACACAGCATAGCATACTATAGAGCCTACGTCTAAAGCATAGGGGACGACCTTCGTCCTTTCTCTATCTTCTGCTGTGGTCAGGTCTTGAGTCTCACTCAATACTCACACCTTGTAACACAGCCAAGAACTCCTTCTTTGCTGATCTATTTTGAACTCTTTCAAAATCATGTCAAGGTGTGCTGTCTTTTGAAAGTATCATCAGGCGTCTTGATCTATCTCTATGGATCTTGATGCCCAATATGTAAGTAGCTTTATCCAGGTCTTCCTTTGAAAAACTCCTTTCAAACAACCCTTTATGCTTTCCAGAAATTTTACATCATTTCGGATCAACAATATGTCATTCACATATACTTATCAGAAATGTTGTAGCGCTCCCACTCACTTTATTGTAAATACAAGTTTCTAACAAACTTTGTATAAACCCAAAAACTTTGATCACCCCATCAAAGCGTATATTCTGACTCCGAGATGCTTGCTCTAATCCATGGAAGGATCGCTGGAGCTAGCATACCTTTTAGCATCCTTAGGATCGACAAAACCTTTCTGATTGTATCACATACAACCTTTCCTCACGAAAAACTGGTAAGGAAACTTGTTTTGACATCCATCTGCCAGATTTCATAAATGCAGCTAATGCTAACATGATTCCGACAGACTTAAGCATCTCTACGGATGGGAAAATCTCATCGTAGTCAACTCCTTGAACTTGTGGAAATACTCTTTGCCACAAGTCGAGCTTCATAGACGGTAACATTACCGTCCACGTTCGTCTTCTTCTTAAAGATTCATTTATCTCGGATTTCATGGCTTCTAACCATTTTTCGGAATATGGGCCCACCATCGCTTCTCCATAGCTCATAGGTTCATCGTTGTCCAACAACATGACTTCCAAGACAGGATCACGTACCACTCTGAAGTAGCACGCATCCTCGTCGTCCTACGAGGTTTGGTAGTGACTTGATCCGAAGTTTCATGATCACTATCATAAGCTTCCACTTCAATTGGTGTAGGTGCCAAAGGAACAACTTCTTGTGCCCTGCTACACACTAGTTGAAGTGACGGTTCAATAACCTTATCAAGTCTCCACCATCCTCCCACTCAATTCTTTCGAGAGAAACTTTTCCTTGAGAAAGGACCTGTTTCTAGAAGCAATTACTTTTGCTTCCAGATCTGAAATAGGAGGTATACCCAACTATTTTGGGTATTCTTATGAAGATGTATTTATCCGCTTTGGGTTCGAGCTTATCAGCCTGAAACTTTTTCACATAAGCATCGCAACCCCAAACTTTTAAGAAACGACAACTTAGGTTTCTCTAAACGGTGTCGTCTCAACGGAATTGCGTGGTGCCCCTTTTAAAGTGAATGCGGTTGTCTCTAATGCCTAACCCATAAACGATAGTGGTAATTCGATAAGAAACATCATGGTATGCACCATATCCAATAGGGTGCAGCTATGATGTCCGGACACACCATCACACTATGGTGTTCCAGGCGGTATTAATTGTGAAACACTTTCCACAATGTCTCAATTGTGTGCCAAACTCGTAACTCAGATACTCATCTCTATGATCATATCACAGACATTTTATCCTCTTGTCACGACGATCTTCAACTTCATTCTGAAATTACTTGAACCTTTCAATAATTCAGACTTGTGTTTCATCAAGTAAATACACTCAGCATCTATTCGAATCATCCGTGAAGTAAGAACATAACGATATCCACTGCATGCCTCAGCACTCATCGGACTGCATACATCAAAATGTATTACTTCCAATAAGTTTCTCTCTTGTTCCATCTTACTGAAAACGAGGACTTTCAGTCATCTTGCCCATGTGGTGTGATTTGCATGTCTCAAGTGATTCGAAATCAAGTGAGTCCAAACGATCCATCTGCATGGAGTTTCTTCATGCATATATACCAATAGACATGGTTAGCATGTCTCAATCCTTTCGAAAAATGACCGAGTCCAAAGATCCATCTACATGGAGCTTCTTCATGCGTTCTATACCAATATGACTCAAATGGCAGTGCCACAAGTATGTGGAACTATCATTACTATCTTATATCTTTTGGCATGAACATGTGTATCACTACGATCGAGATTCCTTTTAGGTGCAAGACCATTGAAGGTATTATTCAAATAAACAGAGTAACCATTATTCTCCTTAAATGAATAACCGTATTGCGATAAACATAATCCAATCATGCTCAATGCAAACACCAAATCTCGATGGTAGAGGGAGCATGCGATGCTTGATCACATCAACCTTGGAAACACTTCCAACACATATCGTCATCTCACCTTTAGCTAGTCTCCATTTATTCCGCAGCTTTTATTTCGAGTTACTAACACTTAGCAACCGAACCAGTATCTAATACCCTGGTGCTGCTAGGAGTACTAGTAAAGTACACATTCATATAACGTATATCCAATATACTTCTGTCGACCTTGCCTGCCTTCTCATCTACCAAGTATCTAGGGTAGTACTGCTTCAGTGACCGTTCCTCTCATTACAGAAGCACTTAGTCTCGGGTTTGGGTTCAACCTTGGGATTCTTCACTAGAGCAGCAAACGACTTGCTGTTTCATGAAGTATCCCTTTTGCCCTTGCCCTTCTTAAACTAGTGGTTTTACTAACCATCAACAATTGATGCTCCTTCTTGATTTCTACTCTCGCGGTGTCAAACATCGCGAATAGCTCAAGGATCATCATAATTATCCTTGATATGTTATAGTTCATCACGAAGCTCTACTAGCTTGGTGGCAGTGACTATGGAGAACTATCACTATCTCATCTGGGAGATTAACTCCCACTCGATTCAAGCGATTGTGGCACTCAGACAATCTGAGCACATGCTCAACGATTGAGCTTTTCTCCCTTAGTTTGCAGGCTTAAGAAACTTGTCAGAGGTCTCATACCTCTTGACGTGGGCACTAGTCTGAAATCCCAATTTCAGTCTTCGGAACATCTCATATGTTCTGCGATGTTTCAAAAACGTCTTTGGTGCCACAATTCTAAACCGCACTGAACTATCACGTAGTCATCAAAACGTGTATGTCAGATGTTTCGCAACATCTACAGACGACGCTGAGGTTCAGCACACCGAGCGGTGCATTAAGGACATAAGCCTTCTGTGCAGCAATGAGGACAATCCTCAGTTTACGGACCCAGTCCGCATAATTGCTACTACCAACTTTCAACTAAATTTTCTCTAGGAACATATCTTAAACAGTAGAACTAAAGCGTATGACATAATTTGCAAAGACCTTTTGACTATGTTCATGATAATGAAGTTCATCTGATTATTAATGAACTCCCACTCAGATAGACATCCCTCTAGTCATCTAAGTGATACATGATCCGAGTCAAACTAGGCCGTGTCCGATCATCACGTGAGACGGACTAGTCATCATCGGTGAACATCTCCATGTTGATCGTATCTACTATACGACTCATGTTCGACCTTTCGGTCTCTTGTGTTCCGAGGCCATGTCTGTACATGCTAGGCTCGTCAAGTCAACCTAAGTGTTTCGCATGTGTTCCGAGGCCATGTCTGTACATGCTAGGCTCGTCAACACCCGTTGTATTCGAACGTTAGAATCTATCACACCCGATCATCACGTGGTGCTTCGAAACAACGAACCTTCGCAACGGTGCACAGTTAGGGTGAACACTTTCTTGAAATTATTATAAGGGATCATCTTACTTACTACCGTCGTTCTAAGCAAATAAGATGCAAAACATGATAAACATCACATGCAATCAAATAGTGACATGATATGGCCAATATCATCATGCTCCTTTGATCTCCATCTTCGGGGCACCATGATCATCTTTGTCACCGGCATGACACCATGATCTCCATCATCATGATCTCCATCATTGTGTCTTCATGAAGTCGTCACGCCAACGATTACTTCTACTTCTATGGCTAACGCGTTTAGCAACAAAGTAAAGTAATTTACATGGCGTTATTCAATGACACGCAGGTCATGCAAAATAATAAAGACAACTCCTATGGCTCCTGCCGGTTGTCATACTCATCGACATGCAAGTCGCGATTCCTATTACAAGAATATGATCAATCTCATACATCACATATATCATTCATCACATCTTCTGGCCATGTCACATCACATAGCACTTGCTGCAAAAACAAGTTAGACGTCCTCTAATTGTTGTTGCAAGTTTTTACGTGGTTTGTAGGTTCTAGCAAGAACGTTTCTTACCTACGTATGACCACAACGTGATTTGCCAATTTCTATTTACCCTTCATAAGGACCCTTTTCATCGAATCCGTTCCGACTAAAGTAGGAGAGACAGACACCCGCTAGCCACCTTATGCATCTAGTGCATGTCAGTCGGTGGAACCTGTCTCACGTAAGTGTACGTGTAAGGTCGGTCCGGGCCGCTTCATCCTACAATGCCGCTGAAACAAGAAAAGACTAGTAGCGGCAAGAAGAATTGGCAAACTCAACGCCCACAACTTCTTTGTGTTCTACTCATGCATAGTAACTACGCGTAGGCCTGGCTCATGATGCCACTGTTGGGAATCGTAGCATAATTTAAAAAAATTCCTACGCTCACCAAGATGCATCTATGGAGTCTACTAGCAACGAGGGGAAAGGAGTGCATCTACATACCCTTGTAGATCGCGAGCGGAAGCGTTCCAATGAACGTGGATGACGGAGTCGTACTCGCCGTGATCCAAATCACCGATGACCGAGTGCCGAACGGACGGCACCTCCGCGTTCAACACACGTACGGTGCAGCGACGTCTCCTCCTTCTTGATCCAGCAAGGGGGAAGGAGAGGTTGATGGAGATCCAGCAGCACGACGGCGTGGTGGTGGATGTAGCGGGTCTCCTCCAGGGCTTCGCCGAGCTTCTGCGAGAGAGAGAGAGAGAGAGTGTTGCAGGGGAGGAGGGAGGCGCCCAAGGCTGTAGGTAGCTGCCCTCCCTCCCCCCCTTTATATAGGCCCCCTGGGGGCGCCGGCCCCAAGAGATGGGATCTCAAGGGGGGCGGCGGCCACAAGGGGGAGAGGGGGAAACTTGCCCCCAAGCCAAGGTGGAGGCGTCCCCCTCCCCAACTCCTAGGCGCCTTGGGCCCTGGGGGGGCGCACCAGCCCACCTGGGGCTGGTCCCCTCCCACACTTGGCCCATGCTGCCCTCTGGGGCCGGTGGCCCCACTTGGTGGACCCCCGGGACCCTCCCGGTGGTCCCGGTACATTACCGATATCACCCGAAACTTTTCCGGTGACCAAAACAGGACTTCCCATATATAATCTTTACCTCCGGACCATTCCGGAACTCCTCGTGACGTCCGGGATCTCATCCGGGACTCCGAACAACATTCAGTAACCACGTACATACTTTCCCTATAACCCTAGCATCATCGAACCTTAAGTGTGTAGTCCCTACGGGTTCGGGAACCATGCAGACATGACGAGACGTTCTCCGGTCAATAACCAACAGCGGGATCTGGATACCCATGTTGGCTCCCACATGTTCCACGATGATCTCATCGGATGAACCACGATGTCGGGGATTCAATCAATCCCGTATACAATTCCCTTTGTCAACGGTATGTTACTTGCCCGAGATTCGATCGTCGGTATCCCGATACCTTGTTCAATCTCGTTACCGGCAAGTCTCTTTACTCGTTCCGTAACTCACATCATCCCGTGATCAACTCCTTGGTCACATTGTGCACATTATGATGATGTCCTTACCGAGTGGGCCCAGAGATACCTCTCCGTTTACACGGAGTGACAAATCCCAGTCTCGATTCGTGCCAACCCAACAGACACTTTCGGAGATACCTGTAGTGCACCTTTATAGTCACCCAGTTACGTTGTGACGTTTGGTACACCCAAAGCATTCCTACGGTATCCGGGAGTTGCACAATCTCATGGTCTAAGGAAATGATACTTGACATTAGAAAAGCTCTGAGCAAACGAACTACACGATCTTGTGCTAGCTTAGGATTGGGTCTTGTCCATCACATCATTCTCCTAATGATGTGATCCCGTTATCAATGACATCCAATGTCCATGGTCAGGAAACCGTAACCATCTATTGATCAACGAGCTAGTCAACTAGAGGCTTACTAGGGACATGGTGTTGTCTATGTATCCACACATGTATCTGAGTTTCCTATCAATACAATTCTAGCATGGATAATAAACGATTATCATGAATAAGGAAATATAATAATAACCAATTTACTATTGCCTCTAGGGCATATTACCAACAAGCGGGAGTCAGCGACGGAGTGGCGGTGCGGCCGTCCTGCCGCACCGAGGGATGCAGCGAGGATGCTTGCTGCTCGTTCCCCGACGGGCCGGTGGCTGTGTTGGCGGCAGGCGATGGAGAACGACGGGGTTGCCCGCCGATGGGAGCCGTCTGAGCTACGCGGGTGGCGAGGGCAGCCCGACGCTCAGCGCGTGCGCCGCGTGCACCCGCCATGGAGACGATGAAGCAACGGGACGCGGAGCGACGGAAGGGAAGCTTCGGGACACCCCTACCTGGCGCGCCAAATGTCGGATCTGGGGTTCCGGCAAAACCCTCAAGGTTCGGACACTGGGGTGCGCACGAAGATCTCCCCCTACCGATCCACGTCCTAGCTTCCCTAAGATCTCAAGGACTAACTCAACGAACTAGCAACACAAGGGACACAAGATTTATACTGGTTCAGGCCACCGTTGTGGTGTAATACCCTACTCCAGTGTGGTGGTGGTGGATTGCCTCTCGGGCTGAGGATGAACAGTTACAAGGGGAAGAACAACCTCCTGAGGTTGAGGTGTTCTTGTGCTCGGTGTGTGGCTAGGGATTTGCTAAAGATCAGATGCCTGAGACTCAGTTGCCTCCTACTGTGGTGGCTAGTCCTATTTATAGAGGCCCTGGTCCTCTCCCCAAATATTGAGCGGGAAGGGAGCCAACAATGCCAATTTGAAAGGGCAGAGCTAGTACAGCTTATCCTAACAAAAGCAGTCTTCGCCTGCAAAAGGCTCTGGTGGTGACGCCGCCTTGGGCTCCATGGTGACTTCCATCTTGCCATCCCGCTGGTCTTGGCCTCGTTGCACCTATATGGAAACCTTTGCTTGACGCCTCGGTACTCCGCACCTGCGCCTGCTTCCTTAGCGCCAAAGTGGAAACAAGGACACTGTGCATGCTGGTGCCCGTCTGACGCCCGCCTGGCCTTGATCATCATGGCTCACGTCACGAGAACCTTGCGAGGTTTGCCTTGCCTTGATCTCTCCGCCCCTCGCGAGCCAACCTGGTGAGGCCGCTCCCGAGGAGGTCTTGTGTCGTCCGCCTCGCGAGGCTTGGCCCCTCGCGAGGGTCTTGAGTGCTTGTTGGTGAAGATGGGTCGTATGGGCCCGCTCACAGAGCCACGCTGTGGGCCGGAGGCAGGCAAGTCTGGGGACCCCCGTTCCCAGAACGCCGACAACTACACCAATTAATGAGGAAGCTAATGATGATGATCACGAAACTTCAGATCAAGTTACTACTGAACCTCGCAGGTCAACCAGAGTAAGGTCCGCACTAGAGTGGTACGGTAATCCTGTTCTGGAGGTCATGTTACTTGACCATGATGAACTATGAGGAAGCGATGATGAGCCCAGATTCCGCGAAATGGCTTGAGGCCATGAAATCTGAGATGGGATCCATATATGAGAGCAAAGTGTGGACTTTGGTTGACTTGCCCGATGATCGGCAAGCCATAGAGAATAAATGGATCTTCAAGAAGAAGACTGATGCTGACGATAATGTTACTGTCTACAAAGCTCGACTTGTTGCGAAAGGTTTTCGACAAGTTCACGGAGTTGACTACGATGAGACCTTCTCACCTATAGCGATGCTTAAGTCTGTCCGAATCATGTTAGCAATTGCCGCATTTTATGATTATGAAATTTGGCAAATGGATGTCAAAACTGCATTCCTTAATGGATATCTTAAAGAAGACTTGTATATGATGCAACCAGAAGGTTTTGTCGATCCTAAAGGTACTAACAAAGTGTGCAAGATCCAGCAATCTATTTATGGACTGGTGCAAGCCTCTCGGCGTTGGAATATACGCTTTGATAGTGTGATCAAAGCATATGGTTTTATACAGACTTTTGGAGAAGCCTGTATTTACAAGAAAGTGAGTGGAAGATCTGTAGCATTTCTGATATTATATGTGGATGACATATTGTTGATTGGAAATAATATAGAATTTTTGGATAGCATAAAAGGATACTTGAATAAGAATTTTTCAATGAAAGACCTCGGTGAAGCTGCTTATATATTGGGAATCAAGATCTATAGAGATAGATCAAGACGCTTAATTGGACTTTCACAAAGCACATACCTTGATAAAGTTTTGAAGAAGTTCAAAATGGATCAGTCAAAGAAAGGGTTCTTGCCTGTGTTACAAGGTGTGAAGTTGAGTCGGACTCAATGCCCGACCACTACACAAGATAGAGAGAAATGGAAAGTCATTCCCTATACCTCAGCCATAGGTTCTATCATGTATGCAATGCTTTGTACCAGACCTGATGTGTGCCTTGCTATAAGTTTGGCAGGGAGGTACCAAAGTAATCCAGAAGTGGATCACTGGACAGCGGTCAAGAACATCCTGAAATACGTGAAAAGGACTAAGGATATGTTTCTCGTTTATGGAGGTGACAAAGTGCTCGTCGTAAAGGGTTACGTCGGTGCAAGCTTTGACACTGATCCGGATGACTCTAAGTCACAGACCAGATACATATTTATATTGAAAGGTGGAGTTGTCAGTTGGTGCAGTTCCAAGCAAAGCGTCGTGGTGGGATCTACGTGTGAAGCGGAGTACATAGCTGCTTCGGAAGCAGCAAATGAAGGAGTTCATATCCGATCTAGGTGTAATACCGAGTGCATCGGGTGCAATGAAAATCTTTTGTGACAATACTGGAGCAATAGCCTTGACGAAGGAATCCAGATTTCACAAGAGAACCAAACACATCAAGAGACGCTTCGATTCCATCCGCGATCAAGTCAAGGAGGGAGACATAGAGATTTACAAAATACATACGGATCTGAATGTTGCAGACCCATTGACTAAGCCTCTTCCACGAGCAAAACATGATCAGCACCAAGACTCCATGGGTGTTAGAATCATTACTATGTAATCTAGATTATTGACTCTAGTGCAAGTGGGAGACGGAAGGAAATATTCTCTAGAGGCAATAATAAAGTTGTTATTTATATTTCCTTATGTCATGATAAATGTTTATTATTCATGCTAGAATTGTATTAACCGGAAACTTAGTACATGTGTGAATACATAGACAAAACAGAGTGTCCCTAGTATGCCTCTACTTGACTAGCTCGTTAATCAAAGATGGTTAAGTTTCCTGACCATAGACATGTGTTGTCATTTGATAAACGGGATCACATCATTAGAGAATGATGTGATGGACAAGACCCATCCGTTAGCTTAGCATAATGATCGTTTAGTTTTATTGCTATTTCTTTCTTCATGACTTCTACATATTCCTCTGACTATGAGATTATGCAACTCCCGAATACCGGAGGAACACTTTGTGTGCTATCAAACTTCACAAAGTGCGATAGAGCTCGAAAATGGATGCCCCTATTTCAATTTCATAAGTGCTTGTGCAACGGCTTGAAAGTGACAGACGCGTAACTGGGTGATTATAAAGATGCTCTACAGGCATCTCCGATGGTGTTTGTTGAGTTGGCATAGATTGAGATTGGGATTTATCACTCCGAGTATCGGAGAGGTATCTCTGGGCCCTCTCGGTAATGCACATCACTATAAGCCTTGCAAGAAATGTGACTAATGAGTTAGTTACGGAACGAGTAAAGAGACTTGCCGGTAACGAGATTGAACTAGGTATGATGATACCGACGATCGAATCTCGGGCAGGTAACATACCGATGACAAAGGGAATTACGTATGTTGTTATGCGGTTTGACCGATAAAGATCTTCATAGAATATGTAGGAGCCAATATGAGCATCCAGGTTCCGCTATTGGTTATTGACCAGAAATGTGTCTCGATCATGTCTACATAGTTCTCAAACCTGTAGGGTCCGCACGCTTAACGTTCGATGACGATTTGTATTATGAGTTATGTGATTTGATGACCGAAGTTTGTTCGGAGTCCCGGATGAGATCACGGACATGACGAGGAGTCTCGAAATGGTCGAGAGGTAAATATTGATATATTGGAAGGTTATATTCGGACACCGGAATGATTCGGGTATTTTTTGGAGTACCGTGAGGTTATCGGAACCCCCCCCCCCCGGAAGTAGTGGGCCTTCATGGGCCTTAGTGGAAAGGAGAGGAGGGCCACAAGGGAGGCCGTGCTCCCCCCCCCATGGCAAGTCTGAGTTGCACTAGGGAGGGGCGGCGCCCTCCTCTTTCCTTCTCCCCTTCCTCCTCCTTCCCTCTCTCCCTCTCTTGGAAAGGAAGGGGACTCCAACTAGGATTGGGAATCCTAGTTGGACTCCCCTATGGCGCGCCCCTCCTAGGCCGCCGGCCTCCTCCTCCCCTGCTTTATATATGGGGGAGGGGTCACCCCAAAGGTACACCAAGTCTTCTCTTAGCCGTGTGCGGTGCCCCCCTCCACAGTTACACACCTCGGTCATATCATTGTAGTGCTTAGGCGAAGCCCTGTGCCGGTAACTTCATCATCACCGTCACTACGTCGTCGTGCTGACAAAACTCTCCCTCGTACTCAACTGGATCACGAGCTCGAGGGACGTCATCGTGCTGAACGTGTGCTGAATCGTGAAGACGTTCGACTACATCAACCGCGTTACTAAACGCTTCCGCTTTCGGTCTACGAGGGTACGTGGACACACTCTCTCGTCTCGTTGCTATGCATCTCCTAGATAGATCTTGCGTGATCATAGGATTTTTTTTGAAATACTGCGTTCCCTAACAATCAAAACTTCTCAGCTTTTAACTAGGGCACGGTGAGGCCATACCATGGCACCATGCCAGGCGTCATGTTTTTCAAGCACGTATTTCATTGTTCTATAGTTGATAACTCAGTAAATGACGCGTTTGTGGTTGACTATTGCCACGCATTCCATTGAAATATCTGCCCATTCCTTGTAAAAGGCTTGAGAAATTACTAAATACCACGAGTATGGTTTTTCCACACCGTTCTTGTGCACCTTTTCAAGCACCAATTGTTTGAATTTGAATTGTGAGCATTAATGCCTACAAAATGCACATATCCCCTAAATATTGTAAATGAACCTGGAAAAGTGTTAAATTTGAACACGGTGATTAGTAGGGTTTATGTTCATCGTAGAAAAAAACTCATGGATGAAGGACAAAGGAAATTTGGATTCCCATTCAATCTCGGTGATTTACTATCGCACACGATTCATCTCCGTGGCCTCTGCGAACCATGTGTGTTCACTCACACATGCAAAAGGAAAATGAAAACCCTCGCCTACTTCATCCTCACTCACTCGCCGCGGACTCCTCCGCAACTCTGCACCCTAATCTCGACGGCGATTGGCGGCGGGCCTAGGTCGCGCTCCAAATGGCATGGGATTTCGCCCCTACCGCTTTTCGCCACCTATTTGCACCGACATTCTAGACTCTGGTCGACTGGGGTTTTCTGCGGGATTGGGCCGGGGATTTTTCTCATGGAGAAGGTAATCAACTTAGCGAAATATTCACTCATCTCTTATCGCAGTCCATCCGTCGCTGTTAATCAACCAGCGGAAATCGCCGTGGAATCATTTTTGTTATAGCTGATTCGTGGGTGTTCATTCATGTGTCCACAGTGCGAGCACAAATCGGTCAACTGTGGTCGTGACCAGTCGGAAACAAAGTTCTATCTCAACATTCCAGATGACTTCAGGGAGCGCTCGGTATGTTCAATCTCAACCTACCACGGTCGGCATGGCCTCAATTTGTGAACACATACCGTCTGTTGCTACAGTATCTATATATTTGCATCAAATCTTTGTTACATTATCTATTTTTAATTCTATATTTTTGTACTTTGCTTTCATCTATATATTGATCTGTTCTATCAGTTACTCCCATATTTGCATCTTACTATGTTATTTCAATATGTCTAATTTACGATCTTAATTTTCATTTCAAGCAGTACATCCCGTGCTTTGCAAGAATAGGAGTAGAAGGAAATATTGGGCTTTACTTTGTTGATGACTCCCAAGATGTCATATTGACAACGCAGCATGGATTTATAATGACGGTTAGCGTAAAACTTGATAAAGATGGTCACTCCTATTTTAATGCGGACCTGTGGTGTCGTGGAATTGTCACGGCAAATGTCCTTGGGCTAGGACTTAGTCGTGGAGCCATCGCAACTAGGAAGCTTGAAGGGGTTATGCGGGACAAGGAACATGAGGGTTTATACTGGTTCGGCCCCTTACGGTGAAGGTAAAAGCCTACGTCCAGTTCGAGGTGTTATTGATTAGGGTTACGATCGCCGGGGAGCTAAACCGCTATCCCGGCTCTCGGAGAGATTGTTGTCACCCCCAAACCGCTGCCGGGTCGTCCCTTTATATAGGGAGGCTGACGCCCAGCAGCCTTTAGAGTCCCGGCCGGCTCATAAGAGTGTCCGGCTCGGGCTCTAAAACAATACTTGCCTTACACTACAAGTCTACTATAACAATGATTGTAACTACGGGCTTTAAGCCATATCCGGGTCTCAGCCCATCTCTGGCCCATTATCCTGAAACTTAGCTCCGGGCTTCTGGTAATGATCCTTGGAGTAACCCGGCCCTCCTGGCGGGTGACCCCCAGGTCTATATCCTCAACATTAGGCCCCAGATTGACTTGAGCCGGCTCGTGTCAATCTTCAGCTCCGCAGTCAGAAAAAATCTCCGGCTTATCATTCATGTGAAGGTCATAACCCGGAGTGACGTCATCCTCTGGACTCCGGGTAATCCGCCGTGACGTCATCCTCCATTAAGTCCGTTTTTTACTCCGCCAGATCCGCAACGGATCTTTGCTTTTACTGTCCTTCCGAGAATCGAGGCGCCGTGAGGGGGAGATAACCACGCCATGGCCTCCTCAAATCCCGCGCCCACTTATGACTCGGCCTTATAAATAGGCCGGCCCGGCACTCTCTTCTTCACACTCTCCTTCTTCTTCCTCGCACTGCCGTTCCTCTGCCCGAGCTTCTGCCGCCGCCGCCGCCGTCGCACCCCTGGTCTTCCTCAACCCGGCCGCTGCATCAACCTGACTCGGACCAGATAACGTCGGCGACTTCCGCTCTTCTCCAGCTCCGGTGAGTCCCCTCTGCCTTACTAGCATAGATCTAGGACAGAGTTCATCTGTGTTCTTCATGTTCATCACTGTTACCGCAAGTTTCGGTAACCCCTGTAGCCACTGCCCCCGTTGATCCTTAGGCTTGTGTAGAACCACCGTGGTAGATATCTGAGGTTCATTTCTTCTGCAAGAACACCTCTTTTTACTGCATAAGGACTGGGTTCCATCTCAAGAACCTCCCCTGCTTCTGTTTTTTAGGTCTAGAAAACTTTCTCTGCTCCGACTACTTTGATCCAAAAAAGTTACTGTAATATGTGAAATCTGTTTACCACACTTAGTAAAAACTGCAGTCCTTGAATCTTGGCGGCTTATATTTCCGACTTAGAGAAAACACGCGCCGTAGAACTTTCCGGTTTAAAGAGAATCATGCTCTGTAGTATCTTCCGACTTAACCGCAGTAAGCCGTAGACGACCAACTTATCCTGAAAGCCCCGACGGCTTAGATAACCCACCGTATCAATACATACCATTAGTCCCCTTCATAAGCCGTCATTGTAACTTGAATGATATACTCCGGCTTATAATTAACCCGGACACTTTTCTCTTCCTCGTAGACCACCAACCGTCACCATGCCTCCCAAGGCTCCCATCACTTGCAACTGGATGAAATCCAGCGTCACCGAAGAGACCCTGGCCAACTTCGTTAAGTCCGGATATCTGCCTAAGAAGGAAGTGATGTCCTACCGTGCCCCTGACCCGTCCGAAGAAAGGCCACAGCCGAGAGACGGGGAGGTAGTGATCTTTGCCGACCATATGAGCCGGGGCTTCGCACCGCCCGGCTCAAAATTCTTCCGGGACGTGCTCAACTCCTTTGATCTTCGGCCTCAGGATATAGGACCCAATTCCATATCCAACATCTGCAACTTCCAAGTTTTTTGTGAAGTATATCTTGGAGAAGAGCCGAGTCTGCTGCTCTTCAGAGAGCTGTTCTATTTGAACCGCCAAACCGAGTGCGCAAACGGTCCAAGTCTAGAGTTAGGCGGCATCTCCATCCAACGGCGCAGGGATTGTCTGTTCCCTTACGCAGAACCGCCAAGTCACCCCAAGGACTGGAACATGACTTGGTTCTACTGCCAAGACACGTCCCCGGCTGATGAGAGCCAGCTGCCCGGCTTTCGCCCAACGCGCCTGGAGCCAACTCATCCATTATCCGACAAGCTGACTGCCGCAGAACGCCAGCCTCTGCTTCCAACGATCAACAAGATCAAAGCCCTGCTAGGCAATGGTCTGAACGGAATTGACCTGGTCCGGGTCTGGATCTCATGGCGGGTGATCCCATTGAGCCGCCGCCCCGGCTTAATGTGTGAGTACACCGGGCGAAAGGATGACCCGCAGAGGCACAGTCGCAATGATCTTCCAGAAGACGTTGCTGAAGAAGAGATCAAGGCTCTTTTAAACGAGAGCCTGGCAGACTGTGGAAGAATCGGGCTAGCCCCGTTCTGCAAGACCAATCCAGCCCCAGCGGTAAGCCGCTGACTTTAACCTTTCCATTTTGTTTTACCTGTCATCTTACTAAGAGCTCATTACTGTATTTCTCAGGCTGATGATAAATTCTGGCGGGTCAAGTATGACCACGAGGCGGCCAAGAAGGCCAGGAAGGCGAAGAAAGCCGCCAAGAGAGCCGCCCCTCGCAAAAAGGGAAACAGACCCACTGCTTCGGAGCTGCTGCAATTAAGCGATAGCTCCGAGTCAGAGGTAACCCTTAAATCTTTTAAATTCTTGCAGTATATGTTGTCTGATGCTGTCCGCCTTATCAACACTTGCTTATTGACAGGATGACACCGGCGCCAGTAACCCGGTGGTCGAAGAGGTAACATCACTTTCCTCCGGCTCGGAGCCTTTACCACAGCTGAAAGTCCGAAGGGTAACCCGGAAAGTAAGCTTTTCCCATCGATTAGCTCACCGAGACCCTCAATTTCTTTTGAAGCAGCAGGTTCACGAGAGCCGGCGTCACACCCGGGCCCGCAAGGACACCGACCTCTCCACTGGGTTACCCGACGCAACGAGGAAACGCCGCACTGAGGTTTTTTCTCACCTGTACCCTTTTCATCCGTTGGCGGGTGTCATCCGTCAGCCACTCAACTCTTCTGACTCCAATTACCAGGAGACCTCCCCCTCCTCGGGTGACTCCATGCAGTCAAGTCTGCCGGCCTTCAAGACTGCCCCCGGGTAATAACAATCTCCTTACATTATCTGTCTGTACTTACCCTTTGTATGCCTAACACTTCTGCCTTTTCAGTGCCCAGGCAAAGCTCACCAAAAGAGTAAAGAAGACCAGGTCAGCCGGAGTGCCCGACTTGCCTGAGCCGGAGACGACGGCTCAAGAGCCGCCAGTCGCCTCCACCCCTGAAGCCACCATTCCCATGGATACGGCGCCTGAAGCCCCTGCCCCGACCACCAAGACAACGACCGAAGCGTTAGCTAACCCGGAGGCCTCCGGCTCAGCCCCACCAGCTAACGACCCGGACGTGGTAATTACCCGGACGGAGTTTGTTGAGCCGGGAAGGCCGACCGCGCTGGCCAAATGCTCCGCGAGGGGGGAGTTGCTGCAACCCCACCGGGTGAATCTGGATCTCTCCAGCTACACCGACTTAAGTATTGGAGAACTCGTCTCAGGCTACATCAGCCAGGTTCACAAGAGCCGGGACGCCGAGATCGCCATGGTCAACCAGATCCAACAAAAATCTGAGGTAACCTTCTGTTGTTCTCTTACTTTCCGCATAGTGATCCTTGCCATTCTAGCCCCCAAGTCTAGGACTTATACTTGAATATGTTGTAGACTTTAGATTCCGGCTTACTGAACTGAGCCGGCCGTACATAGATAGATACGTTCAATATGCATTAGCCCCCAAGTGCCAAGTGTCTTTGCTTGGAAAGCGCTTGGGACTTTATAGAATGACTGTTAATAACCCGGAAATACATGCAGGCTGTTGGCAAGAAATTAGAGTCGGACCTGGCGGATCTCAAGAGCCGGCTGAAGGCACAAGAGATGGAGACCCGGAAGGCAAATGCCAAGTTTGTCTCCAGCATCGCCGCTCAGGAGAAATTGAAGACTGAATTCGACGCTGGGCGGAAGGCCTGGGCTGAGGAGAAAGCTGCACTGGTGACCCGGGCAGAACAGGCGGAGAAGGCCCTCACTGAGAAGACCGCTGAGCTCTCCGGTCTAAAGCGCCAAGTGTCCCAAATGGTAGCTGCCATCTTCGGTAAGTTGCCTCACCGGTTTTCATTCAAGTTGGAATGTTTACATCTCTTAACTCATCCTTATCACCGGGTCATCTGATGTTGTTTAAACAGGTTCCAGAAGCGCCAACTTGAACCAGAGCGTGGTCACCAAGTTAAAGGCCGTGTACACCCTGGTGGAACAGCTCTACACCGGGTCACAGCGGGCCTTAGCTGTGGTGGCCCTGTCAAATGAAGTGCCGACTCATCTGGCCGAAGTCCTGCGCCGGCTCGCAGTTCTGCCGCAGCGGATCCAGGAGCTACGACGAGCATCCGCGAGATCCGGAGCAATCGCCGCACTGAGCCGGGCCAAAGCCTTCTTGCCGGAGCTAGACCCGGCAGATATCGCCCTGGGTTACCCCAGCCTGAAAGAAGACGGCTCAGCGTTCGACCAGAAGGACTTCGCGGCTTGTGTGAAGGCTGTGCGCCCGGTGGCCACCATCATCGGGAACGACACCGATTTAACCAAGTATCAACCGGGATACAACGCGGAGAATCAGAGGATTCCAACCCCTCGCTATGAAGCTATCAATCTGATTCCCCCGGCTCGCCAGCACACCTTCGCCCCGGAGATTAACCCGGCCGGGTTAATTGACGAAGAAGCTCAGTTCGAAGCTCTCAGCGGCATCAACTGGAAGTCGTCGACCTTCGAAGCCTTGGGTTCAGCCGAAGCAGAAGATGAGCCGGGGACTTCAACTCAGCAGGCATCATAAACCGGCTAGCGGCTCACCAAACAACGCCCCATCCTTGAAACTGTGAAAGACTTTTGTAATAGAGTAGGTGCAACAATTTATCTCTGCCGTGCCATCGTGCACGTAATGAATGCTGAAATCCTTTGAAGTCATTCTTGTGATGCTCCTCCGGGTCGTAATTATCCCTTTGTCCTTCTCAACCTTAAAAAGTGCCTTCAAATATCTGCATAAAAGGCAAATTACAAGTCGCAAGGCGGCTTACCGCCCTGAGAATCAGGTGTTTGAGACGGATAACCCGGGATACGAACCAAAAAAGATTGGTCCTTAACTATACTCGAACATAGCTGTGATGACACACTTAACAGCCTGTAAGCATGCTTCCGGGTTAAATAACCCGGGTAGCACGGTTGGTACCTTAACTCGAATTTATTTGTCTTGATGACATCCATGATGCTCAACTAACAAGATAAACCAAAATTAAGCCGGCAAGTGAAACCCGGCAGTACATACTTTGACATGATCAAAGCAAGTTGTGGTAAAATATAAAAACTTAAGGGCTTCCGGTTCGAATACGACCAGAAACTCGGTCCAAAGGGGTTAAGCTAAGATTCGGATACGATCATATAGCCCCCAGTGGGTTTGGCGATGCCAATCAAGAGGGTATCGACAGCTATGTTCTCTTTGGTTCGAATACGACCCATGTTTGAACAGGAAGCCCCCAAGTGATTCTGAAAATTTGTTTAACGACGCTGATTCGAATACGATCCACGTCGGTTCTCAGAGGGGTTACACTATGATTCAAATATGACCAGAGGCAACTTCCCAATGAGCTCGGCACTTTGCCAATCAAATGGGTATCGACAGCTATGTTCTCTTTGGTTCGAATACGACCCATGTGTGAACAGGAAGCCCCCAAGCGACTTTACTGCTTACAGCTAGATTCGAAGATGATCATAAGCCGGATCTTCTGTAAGTCAGCATGTAACAACACACATTTTGGAAGAGAGCAAAGGACAGAGGTCCTGCTTTATTGCTTTATCATAATATATACATGGCTGAGATAAATATGTACATCACAAGAGTCGGAAGCTCAAGTGTAGTAAGGCCGAAGCTGAGCTATGTTCCACGGCCGACGGGTCTCCTCCTCAGATTTACGCGAGTCCTTATGCTCCCGGATATCAATGAGGTAATATGACCCGTTGTGCAAGTTCTTACTGACCACAAAAGGCCCTTCCCAAGGTGGGGATAACTTGTGTGCATCTGTTTGATCCTGGATGAGCCGGAGCACCAGGTCGCCCTCCTGGAAGACCCGGGATTTGACCCGGCGGCTATGATAACGGCGCAGGTCTTGTTGGTAAATCGCTGAACGGGCGGCTGCCACATCACGCTGTTCGTCCAGCAAGTCCAGAGCATCTTGGCGCGCCTGTTCATTATCCGTCTCAACATAAGCCGCCACACGAGGTGAATCATGACGGATGTCGCTGGGGAGAACTGCTTCTGCTCCATAAACCATGAAGAAAGGCGTGAAGCCTGTAGACCTGTTAGGAGTAGTGTTGATGCTCCATAAAACGGAGGGCAACTCCTCCACCCAACAACCTGGCGTCCGTTGCAAAGGGACCAAGAGCCGGGGTTTAATGCCCTTCAGAATCTCCTGGTTAGCTCTCTCAGCTTGACCATTGGATTGGGGGTGTGCCACTGAAGAGACATCAAGCCGGATATGCTCTCTTTGACAAAACTCCTCCATAGCGCCTTTGGACAGATTAGTGCCATTGTCTGTTATGATGCTGTGTGGAAAGCCGAAGCGGAAGATCACCTTTTTCATAAATTGAACCGCCGTGGCTGCATCACACTTGCTAACTGGCTCAGCTTCCACCCACTTCGTGAATTTGTCCACTGCCACCAAGAGGTGGGTCTTCTTATCCTTGGACCGTTTAAAAGGCCCGACCATATCAAGCCCCCAGACCGCAAAGGGCCAAGTGATCGGGATCATCCTCAATTCCTGAGCCGGCACATGAGCCCGTCGGGAGAACCTTTGGCAGCCATCACATTTACTGACCAAGTCCTCTGCATCAGCGTGAGCCGTCAGCCAATAAAAACCATGACGGAAAGCCTTGGCCACAAGAGATTTTGAACCGGCATGATGGCCACAATCCCCTTCATGGATCTCGCGCAAGATCTCTTGACCTTCCTCAGGGGAGATACAACGCTGGAATGCCCCTGAAACACTGCGATGATGCAACTCGCCATCGATAACAATCATTGACTTAGCCCGCCGGGTTATTTGCCTGGCCAGAATTTCATCCTCAGGCAACTCTCCCCGGGTTATATAAGCCAGATATGGCATTGTCCAGTCTGGTATGATATGAAGAGCCGCCACCAGTCGTGCCTCCGGGTCAGGGATAGCCAAGTCCTCCTCTGTAGGCAACTTAACCGAAGGGTTATATAGGACATCCAGGAAAGTGTTAGGCGGCACCGGCTTTCGCTGAGAGCCGAGCCGGCTTAAAGCATCAGCCGCCTCATTCTTCCTGCGGTCAATGTGCTCCACTTGATATCCCTGAAAGTGCCCGGCAATGGCATCAACCTCGCGGCGATAAGCCGCCATTAGAGGATCCTTAGAATCCCAGGTGCCTGATACTTGTTGAGCCACCAAGTCTGAGTCACCAAAACACCTCAGCCGGCTTAAGCTCATCTCCTTAGCCACCCGAAGACCGTGGAGCAAAGCCTCGTACTCAGCCGCATTATTAGTGCAAGGAAACATCAACCGTAGCACATAATGGAACTTGTCACCTTTAGGGGAAGCCAAGACCACACCAGCCCCCGAGCCCTCCAGCTGCCTGGACCCATCAAAGTGAATAGTCCAATAAGTGTTATCCGGCTTTTGCTCGGGTACTTGTGACTCTGTCCAATCATTGATGAAATCTATCAAGGCCTGAGACTTAACAGCAGTGCGTGGCACATATTTGAGGTCATGAGGTCCAAGTTCTATAGCCCACTTAGCAATTCTCCCTGTAGCCTCTCTGTTCTGGATAATATCACCGAGAGGGGCGGAACTGACCACAGTGATGGGATGACCTTGAAAGTAATGCTTAAGCTTCCGGCTCGCCATAAACACCCCATATACGAGCTTCTGCCAATGCGGATACCGCTGCTTGGACTCAATGAGCACCTCACTGACATAATAAACCGGCCGCTGAACCGGATGCTCCTTACCCACCTCCTTGCGCTCCACCACAATAGCCACGCTGACGGCTCGTGCGTTTGCCGCTACATACAGTAGCAAGGGCTCCTTATCAACCGGAGCAGCAAGGACGGGGGGCTCTGCCAGTTGCTTTTTCAAATCCTCGAAGGCGGTATTAGCTGCATCATTCCAGACAAAGTTATCAGTTTTCTTCATCAATTGATATAAGGGCATAGCCTTCTCACCCAAACGGCTTATAAACCGGCTTAACGCAGCGATGCGACCCGCCAAACGCTGAACGTCATTTATACATGCCGGCTTAGCTAGAGAAGTGATAGCTTTGATCTTCTCTGGGTTAGCCTCAATGCCCCTGTCAGAAACCAAGAAGCCCAATAGTTTGCCTGCAGGAACACCAAAAACACATTTGGCCGGGTTAAGCATCATCTTATAGACCCGGAGATTGTCGAAGGTTTCCCTTAAGTCATCTATCAGGGTTTCCTCCTTGATGGATTTAACCACAATGTCGTCCACGTAAGCGTGAACATTGCGCCCGATCTGCTTATGAAGGCAATTCTGCACACAACGCTGGTAAGTCGCCTGTGCACACTTGAGTCCAAAGGGCATAGACACATAGCAGAAGGCTCCAAAGGGAGTGATGAACGCCGTCTTCTCCTGGTCCTTAACTGCCATCTTAATCTGATGATACCCGGAATAAGCATCCAAGAAACTTAAGCGTGCACAACCTGCCGTGGCGTCAATGATTTGATCGATACGGGGGAGAGCAAAAGGATCAGCCGGACACGCCTTGTTCAAGTCCGTGTAGTCCACACACATCCGCCAGGTGCCGTTCTTTTTAAGTACGAGCACCGGGTTAGCCAACCACTCTGGGTGAAAAACCTCAACAATGAACCCGGCCGCCAAAAGCCGGGCCACTTCTTCACCAATAGCCTTCCGCCTCTCTTCGTTAAACCGTCGAAGGAACTGTCTGACCGGCTTAAATTTTGGATCCACATTGAGAGTGTGCTCAGCGAGTTCTCTAGGTACACCTGGCATGTCAGAAGGTTTCCATGCAAAGATGTCCCTATTCTCACGGATGAACTCGATGAGCGCGCCTTCCTATTTCGGGTCCAGATTTGCACTGATGCTGAACTGCTGAGACGAGTCACCTGGAACAAAATCAACAAGTTTAGTCTCATCGGCTGATTTAAACTTCATTGCTGGTTCATTCTCCGTGGTTGGCTTTTTCAGAGAGGTCATATCTGTTGGGTCAACATTGTCTTTATAAAATTTCAACTCTTCTGTGGCACAAACAGACTCTGCATAAGCCGCGTCACCTTCCTCACACTCCAGAGCCACTTTCCGGCTGCCGTGAACTGTAATGGTCCCATTGTGACCCGGCATCTTGAGCTGTAAGTACACATAACACGGCCGTGCCATGAACTTGGCGTAAGCCGGCCGTCCGAATATAGCATGGTATGGACTTCTTATCTTGACCACCTCAAAGGTCAACTTCTCCACCCTGTAGTTGTTTTCATCACCAAAAGCCACTTCCAATTCGATCTTGCCGACTGGATAAGCCGACTTACCGGGTACCACACCATGGAAGATAGTATTTGACTGGCTGAGGTTCTTATCAACTAGCCCCATACGACGGAAAGTCTCATAATAGAGGATGTTGATGCTGCTGCCTCCATCCATGAGTACCTTTGTGAACTTATAGCCTCCCACCTGAGGAGCCACTACTAAGGCCAGGTGGCCCGGGTTATCCACCCGGGGAGGGTGATCCTCCCTACTCCACACTATGGGCTGCTCCGACCACCGTAAGTAGCGTGGAACCGCCGGCTCAACAGCATTAACAGCCCTCTTGTGAAGCTTCTCGTCTCGTTTGCACAAACTAGTGGTGAACACGTGATACTGTCCACCGCTAAGTTGCTTCGGGTTGGTCTGATAGCCCCCCTGTTGCTGTTGATGACCCTGACCAGACTGTTGATTGAAGCCCCCTTGACCGTTCTGAGGACCGGAATTTGACCCGCCACCCGGGCCATGAAAGCCGCCAGCGCCGGAGCCGCCTGCGCCTGGGCCGCCGCCCGGGCCATTGTAGTTTTTAAAGGCCTTCATGATAGCACAATCCTTCCACAGATGAGTCGCTGGCTTCTCTCTAGAGCCGTGTCTCGGACAAGGTTCATTCAACAGCTGCTCCAGAGAAGGTCCTGACCCGCCGCCTCGGGGAGGGGGCCTCCCCTTGCGTCGCTGGTTGTTGCCTTGGGTGTTGGCTACGAACTCCAGGCTGCCATCGGCCTTGCGCTTGCCTCCTCCTTGATTCCCCGGGTTAAACTGAGGGCCCTTGCCATTGCCGTTCTTCTTTCCCTTCCCTGTCCTTTCATCATCTGAAGGGGGATCCTTGGTACCATCGGAATCAGCGTATTTGACAAGAGCCGCCATTAGTGTACCCATATCCGTGCAGTCACGTTTAAGCCGCCCAAGCTTCATCTTTAGGGGCACAAAACGACAGTTCTGTTCTAACATCAAGACTGCAGAGCCGGCGTCCATCTTATCTGATGAATGTATGATCTCCTTGACCCGGCGAACCCAATGGGTCGTGGACTCACCCTCCTGCTGCTTACAGTTAGTCAAATCCACAATTGACATAGACTGCCTACAGGTATCCTTGAAGTTTTGAATGAACCGGGCCTTCAGCTCAGTCCAAGACCCAATGGAGTTCGGTGGCAGCCCTTTTAACCACGTGCGGGCAGTTCCATCTAACATCATGGTGAAATATTTGGCCATGGCCGCCTCGCTGACCTCTAGCAGTTCCATAGCCATCTCATAACTCTCAATCCAGGCCGCAGGCTGTAAGTCAGCTGTATAGTTAGGCACCTTCCTAGGGCCCTTGAAATCCTTAGGTAAACGTTCATTACGGATGGCCGGCACCAAACAAGGGACACCCCCGGTCCTGGTAGAAATACCCACATCAACGGACGCCGTTGGATAAGCCGGGGGGGTCTGATAAGCCGTCAATTGCGGCACCTGCTCCGCCTCTTGCCGTGCTTGGTCTGCGGCGTAGAAGGTTCCAACATGAGCCGGGCCATGGCGTCGGACATTACTTGAGCCGGTCGCCGAGACCATGTGCCGGCTGTAGCTCGGGCTCTGGCCTGGGCGAGGAGTTGAGTGGATCCTGTCCCGGCTGTAGGAGTACGCCTCTTGCTGCGCTAGGGCCGTCTGCAGGAGTTCCCTGACCCGGCGGGTTTCCACGGCTGCCGGAGAATTGCCGTCAACGGGAAGAGCCGCCAGTCGTGCTGCCGCAGCTACCATGTTCTCCAGCGGGTTATCGTAATGACCCGGGGGTATTGGCACATACTGAGGCGGGGCAGGGGGCGCCTGGGGAGGCCCCATTACTAGTGGCTGAATAAGGGGTCCCGACCCGGGCGCAATGACCCCTGGTGGGTTACTGGATCCCGCACCCGGCGTGTTGAATAGATTGCGCGGATCGTAAACCGGCGGGAGTCGAGACTGGGCCTTCTGATGCCTCCTTCTCATGACCTCGTTGGCCGCGTTCTGATCCATCGTGAGTTGGAAGGACTGCGCCTGAATCAACTGAGTCCGGGCGTCGAGAGCCGCCCGCTCCGCCGCCAGCCTGATCCCTTCTGCTGCAAGATCCTCTTTTGCTTTCATCAGATCCAATTTTAACTGTGCCACCTCCGCGTCATGCTGGGCTTGATCTGCCGGGTCAACCGTGGCAGTTAACAGGGCCGTCATCTTATCTGTGAGATCCATCAGCACCTGAGCCGGGGAAGGCTCCGGGTTTTCTGATCCGGTAGCGGGGTTCTGAACAGGCTGCGCACCAGCCATAAAAACTCCGACCTGACTTGGCGGCTCAAAAAGGTCCGGAATACTGTTGCCATCGGAATAACTCATGAGCCTGCCATCTTGAAGTTGGTACAACGAGTTTGACTCATCAGCGGCCGACTCGCCGTCAGAGCCGGCGGCCGCCTCATCCCCAGACCCAGATGGATCGGAGGGCCTTCCATGGATGCATCCCACAAAAGCGCGTTTTAAGGCAGGCCGGGCCCGGGCGGATCGGGCGCGCTGAGCCGTTTCGATGAGATCGGCGCAGAGACCCGGCTCGGGGCCCGGCTCACCAACCTTGCCAATGAAGACATGAATTCCGCCAAAGGGGACCCGGTACCCGTACTCCACTGAGCCGGCGTCGGGGCCCCAGTCCGCGTCGTCGATGTAGAGCCTGCCGCGACGACTCTTGGTCATCCGGCCCACAGCGTATCCCTTGAGCCCTTCGAAGCTGCCCTTCAAGAACTCAAATCCACCGTGCGCTGGCCCCACGGTGGGCGCCAACTGTCGTGGAATTGTCACGGCAGATGTCCTTGGGCTAGGACTTAGTCGTGGAGCCATCGCAACTAGGAAGCTTGAAGGGGTTATGCGGGACAAGGAACACGAGGGTTTATACTGGTTCGGCCCCTTACGGTGAAGGTAAAAGCCTACGTCCAGTTCGAGGTGTTATTGATTAGGGTTATGATCGCCAGGGAGCTAAACAGCTATCCCGGCTCTCGGAGAGATTGTTGTCGCCCCCAAACCGCTGCCGGGTCGTCCCTTTATATAGGGAGGCTGACGCCCAGCAGCCTTAGAGTCCCGGCCGGCTCATAAGAGTGTCCGGCTCGGACTCTAAAACAATACTTGCCTTACACTACAAGTCTACTATAACAATGATTGTAACTATGGGCTTTAAGCCATATCCGGGTCTCAGCCCATCTCTGGCCCATTATCCTGAAACTTAGCTCCGGGCTTCTGGTAATGATCCTTGGAGTAACCCGGCCCTCCTGGCGGGTGACCCCCAGGTCTATATCCTCAACATGTGGAGAAAAATGTCTAAGTGTTATGAACTGAAAGCTGGCAATAAAATTATAGTACGTGCACCACAGCCTGGTCTAATTAACATTGATGTTTACTTCCCCAACGTCATCAGTCTATTAAAGTCTGATCGAGGTTAGTGTCCTTTCAACTTTCTCCATGCTGCCATATTACTTAGCAAAATCGGGGTATTTGTTCTGACTAATTGATCACTACTTAAGCAACCAATTGTGATTTCATATTCTAACTCCGTTCCTAGGCAGTAACAAATTCTATTTACCAATTTATGCGCACTATGTATTCTTCTACCATGTTCTGAATAAATAATACCTTTCCACCTTTTAAGAAGGATATGTTGGATGCATAGTGAACGACCTGTATGTTACTAAGCGTACCAAATTTTACTGGAAGGACTTGAAGCATGTTATAAACTTTGTTGATAATCTGACAGAGATAGCACAACGTATGAATGCTGGATTTTGGATGTGATTAATTAGACCTATGGTACACACACTGAACAAGACCAATTGTGTGCACAAAACGCTGGTAAAAAGTCTTATTTTAATGTTGATGCTCATAAACTATATATATCTTCAGCGATATGTTACAATTGGTTTTTATTCTACATGTCAACAGAAATTGCCCGCGGTAGCAGTTCCTGGATCGAAATCCCGGCGTGGTCGAATTACACTTGTGCCTGCTAATAACGCCAAAGTGATTGCAAGGTACTGCATTTCCCGCAGAAATGGAACCATTCAAATTAACAAGTTCTCGCTTGTCGTGGCAATGCATCCATATTGGAAAATTGGAAACACTGTTCTACTCATGCTCTACCAAGGCACAGGAGGGCTCTTCCTTTTCATTGACGAGATGCCGAGTCGCCGTGATCAAGCTGCTTCCAGCGGATAGTTGTGGTTGTTGGCCCTCGGCCTCTTAAAATGTGCTAGTTGTTACTATGTTAAGTATGTAGATATGGACCATATGGTTGTTGGCCCTTAGCCTCTTAAAATGTGATAGTTGTTACTATGTTAAGTATGTAGATATGGACCATATGGTTATCAAAATCGTGTTACGAAGATCCTCCTTTTGTCGAATAGTGTAACCACTATATATATGTTACTCAAATGTTGTTACCCAAGTTCTTAAATTTTCATGGAAAGTATTAGTATCGTACACAGTTCATTGAGTTTAAGCGTGTGCCCGATGTCCAGAAGGAATTTGCATATTAACTGTCCATATTGCAAATTCACACACATGTTAACATAAGGAAACATATGTGTAACATACTAATCATCGCACACGAGTACTCGCAGACGCATCGTGTGCGATACTCCTAGCCACCGCAAGCAACTAGTTTGCATTTTTCAAAGTTTTTTGTACACACAGAATCGCACACTAACTAACTGTATAAATGTTTGTGTTGTAATTTCTCATCGCAAACAGTTCATCCGAGTCGGCTGTTTGCCACGTATCACACACATCTTGTTTACACGACTCGATTGTGTTCTTTTGACTCATCACAAACAGTTCATCCATGTGAACTATATGCCGCATATGACACACATCTTGTTAAGTTGAACCGTTTCTGTTGTGATCCCTAATCGAAAATAGTTCGCCCGAGTGAACCGTATGTTGTATATCACACACACATTGATATGGCTGTCCGTTTTTGTTGTTCTACCTCACCGCAAACAGTTCGAATAGATTAACCGTGTGCCCTGCATCGCACACACATTGATATGGTTGCCCGTTTCTGTTGTTCTGCCTCATCGCAAACAGTTCGAATGGATTAACCATGTGCCCTGCATCGCACACGCAACTAAAATCTGAACCGTGTTTGATGGCTCTGCCATCGCAAATGTTTTGCACCTTTTTTGATCTTTTTTTACACCATCGTTTGCGATTAATGCATAGCACATAGTTTCGGCAAAGGGTCTCTGATCGTAGTGTTGCGTTAGCAGTATCCTGTAGTAGTGAAGGCCCTGCAATTGTTCGACTGTGCAGAGCCGCAAATAGGGTGAACTTACTAAGGGTGATTCCTCATAGTTCACTCTCAATGATGACTTTGCAGCGCAGCACCTCTAGTGTGACATTACGAAGGGTTATTCCTCGTATACCACTCTCGATGATGTCTCTGTCGTGCAGTATATCAAGTGTGAACCTATCAAGGGTGATTCATCAGGTTTTCACCTTGATGGTATGGACCTGAGTCACGACAACCCCGAATGCTAAAGTCGGGTCGGCTCAGAGAGCACCCGCGAGCGATTCTGGTGGTGGCTGGCTGTTTAGCGGTACCACCCATGATGTGGTGGTAGCTCGGGGCCCGTCCCAACAGTCGACACGAAAACATGCACTTTGGTGGAGCGACAGGGGCAGGTGGAGACCACCTAGGTGAGCGGTGGGCCTGTCCCTGGTCATGGTCCACGAGTTACCAAGCGAGCGCAACATGAGCCTTGTTCGTGTCCGCGAGCTACTAATAATACACTAACGAGATTGGTTATTTGATCTGAAACTGCCATTGGCATATACACACTAACCTTAGTTGTATGCCTTCGATTGATCGGGATGGATCACCTCGCTTATTATCTTTCATTTTAGCATGGTTTTGCACCTAAAATGATTCATTCCTGCAATGAACAAAATAAAGAAAATTGCATTTTTTGCATTCATTAGTCATTAGCCAATCAAATCAAAATGAGTATCTTAGAAAAAGCTATGATTATCCTATTTAAACATGAGTAAAAATGGGTGCAAAAATACACTTACCAACTTCCTCAAGCTTAAAATTGGTCGTTCTCGAGCAAGAACAGGGCCATTGATGGGCCTCTGCAAGTTGTGTGCTCGCACGGGGGCCCAGTTGGGCCGAATTTCTTGCATAGGTCTATTTATGGTGCAGCGGGATCCTGTTTGGGGCCTTTTTGGCCTGGTCGGCTAGAGCTTTCCATTTGGGCCTCTTGTGCCTTGTCGGCTCGTGCCTTTTGTCTCCCAGTTTTCCAACTCGGGCCCTCGAGTTGGGCCCAATTTCTGGTCCATTTATGGTGCAGTGGGATCCTGTTTTGGTGACTTCTCGATCTGCCTGGCAGGAGCTTTCCATTTGGGTCTCGCGTGCCTTGTAGGCGTGAGCCTTTTGTCTCCTGGTTTATGAACTCAGAAATCCCTATATGACGCTTGTTGCTTCGAAATGTCGATCAAACACAAAAGAATCAAGCGCACTGGACCAACCCAATTACCCGATCTGTTCGTTTAGATTTATGAACCATCTCAGGTTCCTGCCCATTTTATCAGTTTTGGGACCCTTCTAGAAGGTTCTCTGAACCGGTTTTTTCTTCAGTTTTTCCTTATTTATTTTTTATTTTTCCTGTTTCTTTGTTCTTTCTTTTGGTTTTTTCCTTTCTTATATTTTTATTTTCAAAAAAAAAAATATTTATAAAAAAGGATTTTCCTAAAAATATTAAGAATTTTTAGAATATACTTTTTTTAAATAATAAAAAATATATATAATTTGTTCGCATTCTTGCAAATTTGTTTGCATTTCCATAAAATATCTTTTGTTTGCATTTTCAAAAAATGTTTTTGTTTTCATCTTTTTACTAAATTTCAAAAATGTTCATGTTATAAACATTTGTTCAAAAATAAAAAATGTCAGTATATTTTCTTAATTGCAAAAATTGTTCTTGTTTTCAATTTTTGTTCAAAAAAAATTGGTGTAGCATTTTCAAAAACTGTTTGTGTTTTCGAATAATTTCCAAAAAAATCATATTAAAAAAATTGTTCGTGTTTAAAAAAAGTTCAAAATTAGAAAACTTGTTCGTATTTTCAAAAATTATTCTGAAACATTTGTCGCATTTTCGAAATTTTGAAATGCCACAATTGTCAATAATTGTGTTTTCAATAATTTGTTCACAATTTTGAAATGCCACATTAGTTTTTGAAAATGTTAAAAAAATCATGTTTACAAAATGTGCAGAATTACAAAATGTGTGTGCATCCTCGTTGATGCACTTTGTCCAAACCTATTAAGTAATCTAACGGTGAAAATGTTTCAGGATTTGGACGCATGGTTCAAGAGATAAAACATTTTGAATATAGAAATCTAAAAAAAAGAGAAAACTATCAGGTTGCGATAAGTGACGCACATGCAGTGCGTCACTCGTCATCGCCTAAGAAGGTGAAGTGACCTTTGCAAGGGGTAACTGTTAACTACTGATTTCGAGATTCTCCCTATTTAAGTAATCTCTTTTGTTAGAATGTCCTATTTAGTTATATTATAAGGTTTTTTTTTCTTCTAAGAATGTGGCCCTATTATCCATGTCACAGCAAGGTCTCGAATTCTGTGCCACAAGTTTGTAGTTGTGTTGTGTACACAAATTTCATTATGTATCTTCAATCTCGTTGGTGATGAAAAGCACCAACAAGACAAGAATAAGTATTGGACATGGCAAGGTATCTCATGTCTTTATAAGTTTTTTTTTAATTTTAGGGCCCTATTATCCATGTCCCACACGGCCTCCGAATTCCTGAAGACAACCCTGAGCAAGAAATAAAATTGAAGAAACTCAATGTTTCAACCGAAATAACAAAAAGATTTTGGTCCACTGACGTGTGCACCTAGATAGCTCACAACTTTCTTCATCTGAAAACTTAGTATAGTTGTAGCAGCGGCAAATGTTATTATACAAGCTTGTTAGGCCAAGACAGTTAAAAAATATATTAACTTGGTTAAAGTAATTACTCTACAATTATTCTATTTCATCTAGTTAAACTTGCTTGCCAGGACACTTTGAAAGATGTTTAAACAAGTTTTGTGTACCACACATTATACATGCACGTTTAGACGATCGTGTACAATGACTACGTCTCACACAGTTCGGGCCAAATGTAGCAGTGGTTGTACCCGAAAAGTGCAAACTGAGGATTTAAGACAAAACATATTCCCATGTTGCAAAAAAAAAAAAAAATTGTACATACACAAATACATATATAACACGTTCAAGGAAATTTTCATAACAATATACTTTCATACATGATTTTTATGCAGCTTGCAAATCATAATATTGTTGAATGATATTTTACAGATTTGTCGTGAATACGTATAAGTTTTCACAGATTTTTTTCAGAAAAAATTTAAAACTTAGAAATATCATTTTTGAATCATTTGAAATGAAGTCCTCCAATGTCCCCGTCCTCAGGAACTTCGCACTCTGATTGTATCTGTATATTGGTGTTGTTTAGAGCATCTACAACCGGATCTCTCAAACCCGCCTCATACGCCTGGGCGGGCCGCCCGGTAACAACCCAGTCATGATTTTTTGACCCAGATGGAGACCGGCACCCCCATATCTAGCCCAAATATGGGGCGGATATGGGGGCGCCCGGGCACGCCCGCCATGTCGGACCCGACAACCCGACCCCACCTCAAATTGCATCAAATCCCCCCCCCCCCGAGCTGTCGGATCCATTTGTTCTCTCCTCTATTCTTCCTCCTACGTGTCGTTCGGCTCACATCTCCGCTGTCGCGCCCGCTCCGCAGCCGTTCCCAGGCTCTCCGCCGCCAGCTCCGGAAGAGCGCTCCCGTCCTCGCCGCGGGGGACGTTGTCGCCGGCCCGGACGCCACCGTGGTATGTCCGGCAACTCTCCAGCTTCGCCTTGCGCTTGATATGTTCGACACATTGACTGACCGGAATTATTGTGATTTTGTTAGGTAAATGATGGATTTCAATGCTTCGTCGGACGAGGAGTATGGACCGACGGAGCTTGACCAATTGATTCAAGATGAGTTCTTCCATTCGTCGGATTCAGACGAAGAAGTGGACATGATCATGCTCATGAGCATGCAAGAGGGAATGGACCGGCTAGTGGAGCATATTCTCAATTTCAAGGGCTCAATCAAAGGGAGAAGAGTGATCAACCGGGACAGGGTGTCCGGAGCAAAGCTACTGCACAATGACTACTTTGTTCCCACACCTGCTTTCCCGGATGATCCATGGTTTCGTCGCTGTTTTCGCATGCGGAAACCATTGTTTTTGCGCATTGTGGAGGGAGTGGAGGCACACGACGACTACTTCAAGCTGAGAAGGGATTGCTGCGGCCAACTCTCTTTCTCGGCCAAGCAGAAGGGCACGACTGCTCTAAGGATGCTTGCACTTGGAACTGTTGTAGACACTGTTGGTGAGATGGTCGGGATGGGGAAGAGCACGTGCCTCAAGACTACTGTCAAATTTACTCATGACGTGGTTGAGGTGTTTGGACCGGAGTATCTCAGAGAACCAAATGCGCAAGACACGAAGAAGTTGTTGGCTATTGGAGAGGCAAGGGGGTTTCCAGGAATGCTCGGATCAATTGATTGCATGCATTGGCAATGGAAAAACCGCCCTAAAGGTCTGCGGGAAATGTATCAAGGTCACACCAGAGAGGCCACCATCATACTAGAAGCGGTGGCATCACATGACTTATGGATTTGGCATGCTTTCTTTGGAATGCCCGGTTCTCACAAGACATCAACGTGCTTCAACGATCTCCGGTGTTCAGGAGGCTTTGCAATGGGGAATCACCGCTGTGCAACTACACCGTCAACAGCCGGGACTACTATCTTGCCGATGGTATCTATCCTCAATGGGTGGTGTTTGTGAAGACCATATCCGAACCGCGTGGCAATAAACAGAGCCACTTTGCAACAATGCAGAAAGCATCTAGGAAGGACGTGGAGAGGGCATTTGGTGTGCTTCAAACTCGTTGGGAAATTGTGCCGAGCGCTGCAATGACGTGGGAATCGGAAACTTTGTGGCGGCTGATGACATGTTGTATTATTCTACACAATATGATTATCGAGGATGAGGGTGATGGTGTAGCCCAAACCCATTATTTCGATGCACTCAGAGAACAAGTTGAAGTCCCGAAAGATCAAGATGTGGCTCAGCTTATGAACTTTTTGTAGATGCATCAGAATCTTCAAAATCAGCAGGTACACACGCAGCTACTCAATGATCTTGTGGAGCACATGTGGATCCACAATGGCAACCAAGGAGGCAATGCTTGAGTTTGACACTTCAAATAAATTTTATGTAAACACTATGTATGCTTGATACCAACAACTGCTATTTACGTGCGACATTGTGTTGCATGATCGACGTGCATGTATTTGCATGGATTTGAGAGTCCGAATTTGAAATATGTGAACGCACCGAAGGAAATATGATGGCCCGTCTGGATGCGTCCGCGGACGCGCCTGGACGCGTCCGCGGGCGTTTGAGAGGCCAAATTTGCCAAGTCCGATTGTAGATGCTCTTTTTTTTTTTAGAATCACCGGGGGAGTTTCCACACCTGAATATATTACTCAAAGTGGCCAAAATGCCAGAATGGTGATCCAGTTTATAAAGAAAACCGGATCGAAAACCTTAACAAATTAACCTCGTTCATAAGAAAAACCGCCGAAAACCGTACAAGGCACGGTCTAGCTGACAAACATAAGACCTACACTCCACAACAGTGACTCGGGGAGCTTTTTGGATGCGTCCAAGACAGGGACATCGGTGAGATGGACATATATAAGAAGCTTTGTTAGGTCCCAAGTATATTACTAACACAACGGTGGTTGAAAAACGGAGATGCGAAGATGCGTATAACACTTTAACAGCATGATGGCAACATGCCACCACTAGCGTATGTTGCTCGCTACGCGATATGATGTGCAATTAAGTAAAGAAAGTGTCAGATTCGCAAAATATAAAAAAGGTAACGGAAGTGTCGACCTTACTTGGTCACAAAAATATATGGTAATCATAGGTTGTTAGCCGCCAGACATGCATAGTTATATCTCCCCACAAATCCAATGACAATGATGCGCACAAAGCACTGATATCTCTTTATTTATTTATTCATTTTTGTTCCTTTTTCTCTTTTTCTGTTTCATTTTTCATTTTCCGTATTTTCATATCATGTTTCATGCATGTGTCATCTAATCCCGTAAATCTTGTAGAACTAAATAGACGAGCCACACTAACATATTTCTTTCAATGTGCAGTCATGTCAACTTCAATATATAAGCACCTGCAAAAAAAAAACCTTCACCTCAGCATGCAACAATGCATGGCAAAATGCTTAGCTTTTCTATTTTATTATGCTACTTATATTCAGTTAATATTTTGCAAGAATAATGAACACAACAAATGATATGTATTTTCAGTTTTCATTTTCATATTATTAATCCAAAAAAATAATTTCAAAATATCATTGAAATATATTGCAACCAATTACCACGTACGGGATACCATCCTTCTTTTTGAAAACAATGTACAAACATAGACGCTCACATACAACACAAGATACCATCTAGTTTTATGAAAATTGCAATCCAAACTTCACTATGATGCTTAGCTCATCAGCCAAGCGTGGCGACCCCCCCCCCCCCCCCCCCCCCGATTTGTCACATGATTGATTTCGGCGCTCAGTGGACATACATACACATGCATGTAAGACACGTTTAGGCTAATATTTTAAGTTAGTAGTATTTTAGATTGCATCATTTATTTCTTTTACATCACGGTATCATATTATATGATACCAAACTCTTTCTTTCTTCATTTAATTGTGTGTCATCTCAGAAATGGTCGAGTTGACATGCATAATACTCTCTTCATTTCTTTTTCCTCCGCGTATAAGATTTGATTAAAGTCAAACTATACAAAGTTTGACTAAATTTATAAAAAACAACTATCAACATCTCCAATACTAAAGTTATATAGTATGAAAAATAGTTTCTCGATGCATGTAATGATATTGATTTTATATCATGAATGTTGATATTTTCCCCAATAAAGTCGTTCAAACTTAATGAAGCTTGACGTTAGACAAATTTTATATGCATTCTAAAAACCCCGGAGGGAGTACCTATTATGATACCTCACTACGAGAGGTCTTAACGGAACATCAGGTAATCGTGTTCCAGATGTTTTAATTGGAGCCTTCATTATTTTTCAAAATGTATAAGAGGTACATATGGAGATATGCAGCAATAATGCATACTAGTGGTTGGGGCCCGCCATTGCGGGCCTCTTGAGAGGGAAGTGTGCGTGTGTTTCTCCCTCTCAAAGAGAAAACCTCAACTTCATTTCAAAATTAAAAAGAAAACTTTCCCACAACACATGAATATCACATTCATCTCAAAAAGAAAAAGGAAAAGGCTAAAAAAAATATTTTTTAAATAAAAAACAAAAGTCTCACTTTCATCTTTCAAAAATAATCTCTAAAAAAACTTTTCTCAAAAGAAAAAAGGTCTTAATTTCATCTTCGAAAAAAATCAAATTTTTTCTCTATTTTATCTTCCAAAAAAATTAAAAAATTCTTGCCCACAGCCAAAAAGGATGGCAATGGGTAGGGTATGGGGCGGGTAGAGCAATACCATACCCATACCCGTGTAGTCAATGGACACAACACTCTACCCATACCCGTACCCACGGGTATAAAACTTTACCGTACCCATACCCGTCGGGTACCCAACGGGTAGATCAAATAGTAGACATGTTATACATAATTTTACATTCATCGATAACACCTTGATAAAAGAAAAACAATTATCTCAACTCAATAACATATATTCGAGTATAGGACAATTATCTCAACTCAAATTGACAATTAATGACAACTTTAAAATAGATTCACAAGCTCACGAGAACGAATGCTGAACCTCCACGGGTAAGGTATATAAACGGGCAGGGTATGGGTATACCAGTACGAGGTTATACCCGTGCCCCACCCGTGACTTAACGAGTAGGGTACGGGTATTACCGATGGGTATAAACTTGTGCCCATACCCTACCCATGCGGGTACGGTACCAGTGGGTACTCGTATCCATGGGTAAAATTGCAATCCTTACAGCCAACCAGCATGCACCACATGGCCATGCTGGTTGGCTGCCATTCTCTCATAACTTAATGGGTTCGAATGGAGATGGGTCAGATCAACTCCAATGCGCAGTGACCCAAATCGTGTTTGTTTTTGCATGCATTTTGTCCATTTGGGTCGACCGAGCGGACGAGTTTGTCCGCTTTTTCGTTTGGGTCAGCCGGTACGTCCAACTGTGGCCGACCAATTTCTGACATGTCTGCTCCGACATTTCGTCAAACATGTAGCAGGCAGGGGAGCTTGAAGTGGCTAGGCGCGGACAGGCGAGGCCGATGGCTGCAGCAGCACCGGCCCGACGCGGGCGCGCTCGAACCCCACGGCGGGCCGACACGGCGAGCATGCCGGCGCGTCGCGGCGAGCCGAGGTGTGGCGAGTCAAGGCCGGGCGTGACTGGGCGCGGCGAGGCCAAGCCAGGCAAAATTGGGTGTGCATGCTCATCATCGTCGACTCGTGCAGCCTATGGTGGAACGAGCAATCCAAGTGGGAGCTCTACGACCCCTGCACGGTGCTCATGCTAGCCATGTTTGACAACTGCGAAGTCGGTGAACACCAGCGAAGCTCCCCTGCAATGTCTACAACGGCGGCCATGGTCGACGTGTCAAAGAGGCCGAGTGGCTCGAGCGCGAACGAGCCGGCACCCACCATGCAATGAAGCTAGGTAGCTAGATCGTGTGGGGTGTCATGCACGGGTCGGCACCCACCATGCAACGAAGCTACCTAGCTGTCACTGTAACAAACCCTGGGTCTGTTGCCTAGACTGTGCATAGGCACGGGAACAGGATTGATGCATCAACCCAAGTCAGAGTGCAAGGAACCAAGAGCTTCGAAGGACCAACATGCAGATCAAGAGGACCTAGACCTAGATCAAGCCAGGGAAACACGATGCCACCAGGAGAAAAGCCTCCCTTGCCGGGCAGACGAGCTCGACAAGGACGGGGCCGCCCCCGGAACAAGACGTCCAAGACGTCCCGGCAGGGCCTGCCGGGACTCACGAAAGCTAAACCACCTCACCCAACTACTCCACCACAACCCACGCCGACGGTCGATGCGGTGTCAAGCCGCAAAGTGACTAAGTGGCAGCCATTCGCCACATGGCGGCCTTTCTCTACGAGAAATGCCCACGAACGACACCCGTCCTGCGACGTGTCAAGCAAGCAGGTGTGAAGCTGGCAAAATAGCCCGGCAAGGCTTGCCAGGTAACCAATGACGTGACATTAAGCGGTGCATTTAATGCACCCTGTCAGCCTACAGAGTTAGGTATGATAGCACTGTTTGCTATCTTATCAGTACATAATGACTACTTTGCCATTATGGTAGCCCCTTTAAACTATAAAAGGAGGCCCATGGCAACCGTAGAAAGAGTTGGAAGGTTGAACAACACACACACCCATACACACGTAGCCACTATCACCCCTGCCGGGCAAGTGTACTACGCTCCATCACCACTCTTCCACCATCAATCCACCAAAGCAGGAGTAGGGTTTTACGCTTCACGACGACCCGAACCTGGGTAAAATTGCCCGTGTGATCGTTGTCGCGCCGCCCCACGTTCTTCTGCTCTTTGTGCAACGCGACATCCCCCCTGCCGAACCAGCAAGGGGCCCTTGGTCCCATAGGTGGCACTGGTTTCCCACGACATCTTTGGCGCGCCAGGTAGGGGGGTCGCTTGCGCGAACCTGAAGGCGTGCGCAGTGCGTCATCTTCATCACCGTCTTCACCTTCGACGGCGCCATCGACCATGGCGCCGAAGAAGGAATCCGGTGCTTCGGCTCATCCATCCACCTCGAAGGCTCCGCCCCCCGCGGCCTCTAATGCTACGGGGGGTGCGGAGGCACGCAAGGACGTGGACGCTGCTGGGGATGTGGTCGGCTCAGGCGGCACCGTCACCACTTCCCCCGTAGCCGACACAGGAGCAGGAAACATCGGAGGAGAACAACATCAGCAATGCCCCGATGGCCACGCTCCACAAGGTACGGGTGAAGGGATTACTCCATCCGCGCCCCTTCCTCCCGCCGACGGGCACAGCCACAACAATGGCGCTCGGTCCGGAGCGAATCTCCGCCCTCCGGCCGCCCCCACCACAGGAGCGGCCACAACGCATGCACCTCCCTCGAGACGGGTCGACCAAGTCGTTGCACCCGACGGACACGCTGGCCCTCGAGCGCCTTCTCCGCGCCACCCTGCCATCCAGGTGGCCACCCCGCAACAGCAGGGGCGCGGTGCTGCTGCCGCTGGCACCATCAAGAGCCGAGCAACGGTACGATCTACTTCATCATCACCCAGCCAAGTACAGCCACGGAGGCCATGGCGTGGGCTCAGCTACTGCTGAGGTTTCCGCCAGCGGCCGAACATATGGACGAATGCCGTGCCACCATCCAAAGTCTGCTCGGTTTCGCCAAGGCCAGGGGCTCGCAGCGAGCCGGCCCGCCAAAGCCTCCCCAAGCGACGACAACAACTCATGCTGCTGGCCGTATGGAAGGGGCCACCCCCACGGTGCAGTCCCCACCATGGCAGCCAGCGCGAGCGCAGCAGAATCAAGACCCTGACGACGTCTCGATGGCCTCTTCTGACCCTCGAGCACGTCTAGGCCGACGGCGAGCCCCGGACGCGTGCGTCGCCGTCGAGCGACGCCGCGACAACCACTGCCATACCAATGGGTGTGATGGCCCCGACGTTGATGAGCCCGTGCTCGGTATTGGCGGGTGCCTACTGTTGGGGATCGTTGCAGAATTTTAAAATTTTCTACGCATCACCAAGATCCATCTATGGAGTTTACTAGCAACGAGGGGAAAGGAGTGCATCTACATACCCTTGTAGATCGCGAGCGGAAGCGTTCAAGTGAACGGGGTTGATGGAGTCGTACTCGTCGTGATCCAAATCACCGATGACCGAGTGCCGAACGGACGGCACCTCCGCGTTCAACACACGTACGGAGCAGCGACGTCTCCTCCTTCTTGATCCAGCAAGGGGGAAGGAGAGGTTGATGGAGATCCAGCAGCACGACGGCGTGGTGGTGGAAGTAGCGGGGATCCCGGCAGGGCTTCGCCAAGCGCAAGCGGGAGGGAGAAGTGTTGCAGGGGGAGAGGGAGGCGCCAGGGGCTGTTGTACTACTGCCCTCCCTCCCCCCCACTATTTATAGGGGTCCTGGGGGGCGCCGGCCACCCTGGAGATCCCATCTAAGGGGGGGGGGCGGCGGCCAAGGGGGTGGCTTGCCCCCCAAGGCAAGTGGGGCACCCCCCACCCCTAGGGTTTCCAACCCTAGGCGCAGGGGAAGGCCCAAGGGGGGGCGCCCCAGCCCACTAAGGGCTGGTTCCCTTCCGACTTCAGCCAATGGGGCCCTCCAGGATAGGTGGCCCCACCCGATGGACCCCCGGGACCCTTCCGGTGGTCCCGGTACAATACCGATAACCCCCGAAACTTTCCCGGTGGCCGAAACTGGACTTCCTATATATAATTCTTCACCTTCAGACCATTCCGGAACTCCTCGTGACGTCCGGGATCTCATCCAGGACTCCGAACAACTTTCGGGTTTCCGCATACTAATATCTCTACAACCCTAGCGTCACCGAACCTTAAGTGTGTAGACCCTACGGGTTCGGGAGACATGCAGACATGACCGAGACGCCTCTCCGGTCAATAACCAACAGCAGGATCTGGATACCCATGTTGGCTCCCACACGTTCCACGATGATCTCATCGGATGAACCACGATGTCGAGGATTCAATCAATCCCGTATACAATTCCCTTTGTCAATCGGTACGTTACTTGCCCGAGATTCGATCGTCGGTATCCCAATACCTTGTTCAATCTCGTTACCGGCAAGTCACTTTACTCATACCGTAATGCATGATCCCGTGACTAACTCCTTAGTCACATTGAGCTCATTATGATGATGCATTACCGAGTGGGCCCAGAGATACCTCTCCGTCATACGGAGTGACAAATCCCAGTCTCAATCCGTGCCAACCCAACAGACACTTTCGGAGATACCCGTAGTGCACCTTTATAGTCACCCAGTTACGTTGTGACGTTTGGCACACCCAAAGCACTCCTACGGCATCCAGGAGTTGCACGATCTCATGGTCTAAGGAAATGATACTTGACATTGAAAAAGCTCTAGCAAACGAACTACACGATCTTTGTGCTATGCTTAGGATTGGGTCTTGTCCATCACATCATTCTCCTAATGATGTGATCCCGTTATCAATGACATCCAATGTCCATAGTCAGGAAACCATGACTATCCGTTGATCAACGAGCTAGTCAACTGTGACGCCCCCGATTTGACCGTACACTAATCATGCACGCAAATGTGTACGACCAAGATCAGGGACTCACGGGAAGATATCACAACACAACTCTAAAACATAAATAAGTCATACAAGCATCATAATACAAGCCAGGGGCCTCGAGGGCTCGAATACAAGTGCTCGATCACAGACGAGTCAGCGGAAGCAACAATATCTGAGTACAGACATAAGTTAAACAAGTTTGCCTTAAGAAGGCTAGCACAAACTGGGATACAGATCGAACGAGGCGCAAGCCTCCTGCCTGGGATCCTCCTAACTACTCCTGGTCGTCGGCGGCGGCCTGCACGTAGTAGTAGGCACCTCCAGTGTCGTAGGTGTCGTCGTCGACGGTGGCGTCTGGCTTCTGGGCTCCAGTATCTGGTTGCGACAATACGGTATAGAAAAAGGGAAAAGAGGGAGAAAAGCAACTGTGAGTACTCATCCAAAGTACTCGCAAGCAAGGAGCTACACTACATATGCATGGGTATATGTGTAAAGGGCCATATCAGTGGACTGAACTGCAGAATGCCAGAATAAGAGGGGGATAGCTAGTCCTGTCGAAGACTACGCTTCAGGCCACCTCCATCTTGCAGCATGTAGAAGAGAGTAGATTGTAGTCCTCCAAGTAGCATCGCATAGCATAATCCTACCCGGCGATCCCCTCCTCGTCGCCCTGTTAGAGAGCGATCACCGGGTTGTATCTGGCACTTGGAAGGGTGTATTTTATTCAGTATCCAGTTCTAGTTGTCATAAGGTCAAGGTACAACTCCGGGTTGTCCTTTTACCGAGGGACACGGCTATTCGAATAGATAAACTTCCGTGCAGGGGTGCACCACATAACCCAACACGCTCGATCCCATTTGGCCGGACACACTTTCCTGGGTCATGCCCGGCCTCGTAAGATCAATGCGTCGCAGCCCCACCTAAGCACAATAGAGCGGTCAGCACGCCGGTCTAATCCTAAGCGCGCAGGGGTCTGGGCCCATCGCCCTATGCACACCTGCATGTTGCGTACGCGGCCGGAAGCAGACCTAGCCTAGTGGCGTTCCAGTCCAATCCGGCGCGCGCCACTCAGTCGCTGACGTCAAGAAGGCTTCGGCTGATACCACGACGCCGGGATACCCATAACTACTCCTGCGTAGATGGTTAGTGCGTATAGACCAAATGGCCAGACTCAGATCAAATACCAAGATCTCGTTAAGCGTGTTAAGTATCCGCGAACGTTGACCAGGGCCAGGCCCACCTCTCACCTAGGCGGTCTCAACCTGCCCTGTCGCTCCGCCACAAAGATCCACTTGCGGGTACTCCTTCGAGCCGACCCGACTTTAGTCATCACATGTGTCATGTATATAGTATATAAGTATATACCCGTGATCACCGCCCAGGTGATCACGGCCCGATAGTATAGCACAGCAGACGGACAAGAATGTAGGGCCACTGATGGAAATCTAGCATCCTATACTAAGCATGTAGGATTGCAGGTAAAGGTAACAACAGTAGTAGCAAGGATAGGCTATGCATCAGGATAGGATATCGGAAAGCAGTAACATACTACACTACTCTAATGCAAGCAGTATAGAGAAGAATAGGCGATATCTGGTGATCAAGGGGGGGCTTGCCTGGTTGCTCTGGCAAGTAGGAGGGGTCGTCGACTCCATAGTCGAACTGGGCAGCAGCAGTGTCGGTCTCATAGTCTACCGGAGAGAAGAGGGGGGAAGAAACAGTAAATACAATGCAAACATAAGCATGACGATGCGTGACATGACAATGAGCGGTGCTAGGTGTGTCCTAACGCGACAGTAGGTGGTACCAGCGAAGGGGGGAACATCCGGGAAGTATTCCCGATGTTTCGCGTTTTCGGACAGACGGACCGGAGGGGGAAAGTTGCTAGTTCGATAGGTTAGGGAGGTGTGGTGGACGAACGGACTGCGTATTCGGATTCGTCTCGTCGTTCTGAGCAACTTTCATATAGAAAACATTTTCATCCGAGTTACGGTTTAAAAGATATGAATTTTCAAAGTTTATTTGAATTTCTGGAATTATTTGAATTAAGCAAGAATGAATTATGACGTCAGCATGAGGCAATGCTGACGTCAGCAGGTCAACAGAGCGGCTGACAAGGTCAAACTGACCAGTGGGCCCCACCTGTCATAGACAGTGGGCTAATCAGAAGATTAAACTAACTAATTTTAGTTAATTAACTACTGGACCCCACCTGTCAGTGCCTAATTAGATTAATTAATTAGTTTTAATTATAAAAAACATTTTTTTGTTAATTATGCGGCGGGGCCCGCATGTCAGTGGCTGGGCCTGCCCAGTCAGCACGTTGACTGGGTTGACCCAGTCAACGGGGCCTGCGGGGCCCACTGGCAGTGGCACTGGGGTGGCCCCAGGCCAGCCACGTCGGCGGCCGGCTCCGGAGCGACTCCGGCGACCAAAACAGCGGCGGCCCCTCGCCGGAGTTGGCCGGAATCGCGCTACGGGGCTCGGGGAGGAGCGGGGCTAGGCTCATTCGAAGGAGCTCGCAGCGCCGCATCCAGTGGTGGCCGTAGCTTCGCCGGACCTGGCCGGAATCGGCGCCGGCGAGCGGCGGAGGCGGCGGCGCGCACGGGTGCCCGACGGAGACGGGGCTACGGTGTGCTATCGAGCAAGCGGAGGGGCTGGGGAGCATCTACGCGCGGTGGGGAGTGCAACGGGCTTGAGCCCGTGACCAAAAGGTCAACGGAGACCCGCCGGCGACGAGCTCCGCGGCGCTGCGTTCGGGCGCGCGTGGGGAAGCAGCTAGGGGGCGCGCGAGAGCGAAAGGACAGGGGAGGAGAGGGGAGAAGCTCACATTGAGCCTGCAGGTGTGCGAGAGTGAGCTCGGGGGAGGCTCGAGGCGGCGAAACGGGGCGGCGATCGACGGCGGCCGTGCGGGGAAGACGAGCTCGGGGAGGTCGTTGCAGTGGCTCCGAGCTTCAACGGAGAGGCGGAGGTGATGTAGTCGAGGGCGGCGACGGCGTACGACACGGCGAAGTGGCGATTGGGGCACGGTGGCCGCGGGAACGACGGAGAACGGCGGCGACCGCGTCGGGCGTGGGGAAGGAAGGAGCGGCGCGGATCTGGGGGGGAAGAGAGAGACGCAGAGGCCGAGAGGTGAGCGGGGGCGAGTGGGAGAGGGGCCCGAGGAGGCGGGGGGGCGCTGGCGTCCTTATCCTCCCCGTCGCCGGCGAGGGGGTGCGGCGGGGACCGGCCCCTGTTCCGACCCCGGTCGGGGGAACAGGGAAGGGGAGGAGGGGGAGAAGTGGGCTAGGCCGGCTGGGCCGGGGGTCGGCCCAGTTGGGCCAGGGGTCCAGTGGGGGGGGCCTTCTCCTTCTTCTTTTTTTTGTTTGTTTGTTCTGTGCTCTTTTGTATTTTATTTTTATTTGTTTATTTTCTTTTCTGTTTTATTTCATTTAAAAGTACTTAGGCATTTTATAAAAATGTGTTTTCTCCACAATAATTATCAGTGCAATTTCTGGCATGGCCCGAACATTTTTGTTTAAATTTTTGAAAACTTTTATTGTCCACTTTAAATTTAATTGAAGTTTGAATTAGGAGTTTGAAAAGAAATGTGATTCAAATGTGATCAAGCCCTGTTTAGCAACATGATTAGCTTAATCACAGAGAGATACTGTAGCATGATTCTCGGGGTGTTACATCAACTAGAGGCTCACTAGGGACACGTTGTGGTCTATGTATTCACACATGTATTACGATTTCCGGATAACACAATTATAGCATGAACAATAGACAATTATCATGAACAAGGAAATATAATAATAACCATTTATTATTGCCTCTAGGGCATATTTCCATCAGTCTCCCACTTGCACTAGAGTCAATAATCTAGTTACATTGTGATGAATCGAACACCCATAGAGTTCTGGTGTTGATCATGTTTTGCTCTAGGGAGAGGTTTAGTCAACGGATCTGCTACATTCAGGTCCGTATGTACTTTACAAATATCTATGTCTCCATTTTGAACACTTTCACGAATGGAGTTGAAGCGACGCTTGATATGCCTGGTCTTTCTGTGAAACCTGGGCTCCTTGGCAAGGGCAATAGCTCTAGTGTTGTCACAGAAGAGAGTCATCGGGCCCGACGCATTGGGAATCACCCCTAGGTCGGTAATGAACTCCTTCATCCAGATTGCTTCTTGCGTTGCCTCTGAGGCTGCCATGTACTCCGCTTCACATGTAGATCCCGCCACGACGCTTTGCTTGCAACTGCACCAGCTTACTGCCCCTCCATTCAAAATATACACGTATCCGGTTTGTGACTTCGAGTCATCCAGATCTGTGTCGAAGCTAGCGTCGACGTAACCCTTTACGACGAGCTCTTCGTCACCTCCATAAACGAGAAACATATCCTTAGTCCTCTTCAGGTACTTCAGGATATTCTTGACCGCTGTCCAGTGTTCCATGCCGGGATTACTTTGGTACCTTCCTACCAAACTTATGGCAAGGTTTACATCAGGTCTGGTACACAGCATGGCATACATAATAGACCCTATGGCCGAGGCATAGGGGATGACACTCATCTTTTCTCTATCTTCTGCCGTGGTCGGGCATTGAGCCGTGCTCAATTGCACACCTTGCAATACAGGCAAGAACCCCTTCTTGGACTGATCCATATTGAACTTCTTCAATATCTTGTCAAGGTACGTACTCTGTGAAAGACCAATGAGGCGTCTTGATCTATCTCTATAGATCTTGATGCCTAATATATAAGCAGCTTCTCCAAGGTCCTTCATTGAAAAACACTTATTCAAATAGGCCTTTATACTTTCCAAGAATTCTATATCATTTCCCATCAATAGTACGTCATCCACATATAATAAGAGAAATGCTACAGAGCTCCCACTCACTTTCTTGTAAACACAGGCTTCTCCATAAGTCTGTGTAAACCCAAACGCTTTGATCATCTCATCAAATCGAATGTTCCAACTCTGAGATGCTTGCACCAGCCCATAGATGGAGCGCTGGAGCTTGCATACCTTGTTAGCATTCTTAGGATCGACAAAACCTTCCGGCTGCATCATATACAATTCTTCCTTAAGAAAGCCGTTAAGGAATGCCATTTTGACGTCCATTTGCCATATCTCATAATCATAGAATGCGGCAATTGCTAACATGGTTCGGACGGACTTCAGCTTCGCTATGGGTGAGAAAGTCTCATCGTAGTCAACCCCTTGAACTTGTCGATAACCCTTAGCGACAAGTCGAGCCTTATAGATGGTCACGTTACCATCCGCGTCTGTCTTCTTCTTAAAGATCCATTTATTTTCTATGGCTCGCCGATCATCGGGCAAGTCAGTCAAAGTCCATACTTCATTTTCATACATGGATCCTATCTCGGATTTCATGGCTTCTAGCCATTTGTCGGAATCCGGGCCCGCCATCGCTTCTTCATAGTTCGAAGGTTCACCGTTGTCTAACAACATGATTTCCAGGACAGGGTTGCCGTACCACTCTGGTGCGGAACGTGTCCTTGTGGACCTACGAAGTTCAGCAGTAACTTGATCCGAAGCTTCATGATCATCATCATTAACTTCCTCCCCAGTCGGTGTAGGCACCACAGGAACATCTTCCCGCGCTGCGCTACTTTCCGGTTCGGAAGGGGTGACTATCACCTCATCAAGTTCCACTTTCCTCCCACTTAATTCTTTCGAGAGAAACTCTTTCTCCAGAAAGGACCCGTTCTTGGCAACAAAGATCTTGCCTTCGGATCTGAGGTAGAAGGTATACCCAATGGTTTCCTTAGGGTATCCTATGAAGACGCATTTTTCCGACTTGGGTTCGAGCTTTTCAGGTTGAAGTTTCTTGACATAAGCATCGCATCCCCAAACTTTTAGAAACGACAACTTAGGTTTCTTCCCAAACCATAATTCATACGGTGTCGTCTCAACGGATTTCGACGGAGCCCTATTTAAAGTGAATGCGGCAGTCTCTAAAGCATAGCCCCAAAATGAGAGCGGTAGATCGGTAAGAGACATCATAGATCGCACCATATCCAATAGAGTGCGATTACGATGTTCGGACACACCATTTCGCTGAGGTGTTCCAGGCGGCGTGAGTTGTGAAACGATTCCACATTTCCTTAAGTGTGTGCCAAATTCGTGACTTAAATATTCCCCTCCATGATCCGATCGCAGGAACTTTATTTTCCTGTCACGTTGATTCTCAACCTCATTCTGAAATTCTTTGAACTTTTCAAAGGTTTCAGACTTGTGTTTCATTAGGTAGACATACCTATATCTACTTAAATCATCAGTGAGAGTGAGAACATAACGATAGCCACCGCGAGCCTCAACACTCATTGGACCGCACACATCAGTATGTATGATTTCCAATAAGTTAGTTGCTCGCTCCATTGTTCCGGAGAACGGAGTCTTGGTCATCTTACCCATGAGGCATGGTTCGCACGTGTCAAATGATTCGTAATCAAGAGACTCCAAAAGTCCATCTGCATGGAGCTTCTTCATGCGTTTGACACCAATGTGACCAAGGCGGCAGTGCCACAAGTATGTGGGACTATCGTTATCAACTTTACATCTTTTGGTATTCACACTATGAATATGTGTAACATCACGTTCGAGATTCATCAAGAATAACCATTGACCAGCGGGGCATGACCATAAAACATATCTCTCATATAAATAGAACAACCATTATTCTCGGATTTAAATGAGTAGCCATCTCGAATTAAACGAGATCCAGATACAATGTTCATGCTCAAAGCTGGCACTAAATAACAATTATTGAGGTTTAAAACTAATCCCGTAGGTAAATGCAGAGGTAGCGTGCCGACGGCAATCACATCGACCTTGGAACCATTCCCGACGCGCATCGTCACCTCGTCCTTCGCCAGTCTCCGCTTATTCCGCAGCTCCTGTTTTGAGTTACAAATATGAGCAACCGCACCGGTATCAAATACCCAGGAGCTACTACGAGTACTGGTAAGGTACACATCAATTACATGTATATCACATATACCTTTGGTGTTGCCGGCCTTCTTGTCCGCTAAGTATTTGGGGCAGTTCCGCTTCCAGTGACCACTTCCCTTGCAATAAAAGCACTCAGTCTCAGGCTTGGGTCCATTCTTTGACTTCTTCCCGGCAACTGGCTTACCGGGCGCGGCAACTCCCTTGCCGTCCTTCTTGAAGTTCTTCTTGCCCTTGCCTTTCTTGAACTTAGTGGTTTTATTCACCATCAACACTTGATGTTCCTTTTTGATCTCCACCTCCGCTGATTTCAGCATTGAATATACCTCAGGAATGGTCTTTTCCATCCCCTGCATATTGAAGTTCATCACAAAGCTCTTGTAGCTTGGTGGAAGCGACTGAAGGATTCTGTCAATGACCGCGTCATCCGGGAGATTAACTCCCAGCTGAGACAAGCGGTTGTGTAACCCAGACATTCTGAGTATGTGCTCACTGACAGAACTATTTTCCTCCATTTTACAACTGAAGAACTTTTCGGAGACTTCATATCTCTCGACCCGGGCATGAGCTTGGAAAACCATTTTCAGCTCTTCGAACATCTCATATGCTCCATGTTTCTCAAAGCGCTTTTGGAGCCCCGGTTCTAAGCTGTAAAGCATGCCGCACTGAACGAGGGAGTAATCATCAGCACGTGATTGCCAAGCGTTCATAACGTCTTGGTTCTCTGGGATGGGTGCTTCACCTAGCGGTGCTTCTAGGACATAATCTTTCTTGGCAGCTATGAGGATGATCCTCAGGTTCCGGACCCAGTCCGTATAGTTGCTGCCATCATCTTTCAGCTTGGTTTTCTCTAGGAACGCGTTGAAGTTGAGGACAACGTGGGCCATTTGATCTACAAGACATATTGTAAAGATTTTAGACTAAGTTCATGATAATTAAGTTCATCTAATCAAATTATTCAATGAACTCCCACTCAGATAGACATCCCTCTAGTCATCTAAGTGAAACATGATCCGAGTCAACTAGGCCGTGTCCGATCATCACGTGAGACGGACTAGTCAAGATCGGTGAACATCTCCATGTTGATCATATCTTCTATACGACTCATGCTCGACCTTTCGGTCTTCCGTGTTCCGAGGCCATGTCTATACATGCTAGGCTCGTCAAGTCAACCTAAGTGTATTGCGTGTGTTCCGAGGCCATGTCTGTACATGCTAGGCTCGTCAACACCCGTTGTATGCGAACGTTAGAATCTATCACACCCGATCATCATGTGGTGCTTCGAAACAACGAACCTTCGCAACGGTGCACAGTTAGGGGGAACACTTTCTTGAAATTATTATAAGGGATCATCTTACTTACTATCGTCGTTCTAAGCAAATAAGATGCAAAACATGATAAACATCACATGCAATCAAATAGTGACATGATATGGCCAATATCATTCTGCTCCTTTGATCTCCATCTTCGGGGCGCCATGATCATCTTCGTCACCGGCATGACACCATGATCTCCATCATCATGATCTCCATCATTGTGTCTTCATGAAGTTGTCACGCCAACGATTACTTCTACTTCTATGGCTAACGCGTTTAGCAATAAAGTAAAGTAATTTACATGGCGTTATTCAATGACACGCAGGTCATACAAAAAATAAAGACAACTCCTATGGCTCCTGCCGGTTGTCATACTCATCGACATGCAAGTCGTGATTCCTATTACAAGAATATGATCAATCTCATACATCACATATATCATTCATCACATCTTCTGGCCATATCACATCACAAGGCACATGCTGCAAAAACAAGTTAGACGTCCTCTAATTGTTGTTGCAAGTTTTTATGTGGCTTCTATAGGTTTCTAGCAAGAACGTTTCTTACCTACGTAAAACCACAACGTGATATGCCAATTTCTATTTACCCTTCATAAGGACCCTTTTCATCGAATCCGTTCCGACTAAAGTGGGAGAGACAGACACCCGCTAGCCACCTTATGCAACTAGTGCATGTCAGTCGGTGGAACCTGTCTCACGTAAGCGTACGTGTAAGGTCGGTCCGGGCCGCTTCATTCCACAATACCACCGAAACAAGATAAGACTAGTAGTGGCAAGAAAAATTGACAACATCTCCGCTCACAACTGCTTTGTGTTCTACTCGTGCATAGTAACTACGCATAGGCCTGGCTCATGATGCCACTGTTGGGGATCGTTGCAGAATTTTAAAATTTTCTATGCATCACCAAGATCCATCTATGGAGTTTACTAGCAACGAGGGGAAAGGAGTGCATCTACATACCCTTGTAGATCGCGAGCGGAAGCGTTCAAGTGAACGGGGTTGATGGAGTCATACTCGTCGTGATCCAAATCACCGATGACCGAGTGCCGAACAGACGGCACCTCCGCGTTCAACACACGTACGGAGCAGCGACGTCTCCTCCTTCTTGATCCAGCAAGGGGGAAGGAGAGGTTGATGGAGATCCAGCAGCACGACGGCGTGGTGGTGGAAGTAGCGGGGATCCCGGCAGGGCTTCGCCAAGCGCAAGCGGGAGGGAGAAGTGTTGCAGGGGGAGAGGGAGGCGCCAGGGGCTGTTGTACTGCTGCCCTCCCTCCCCCACTATTTATAGGGGTCCTGGGGGGGGCGCCGGCCACCCTGGAGATCCCATCTGAGGGGGGGGGTGGCTTGCCCCCCAAGGCAAGTGGGGCGCCCCCCACCCCTAGGGTTTCCAACCCTAGGCGCAGGGGGAGGCCCAAGGGGGGCGCCCCAGCCCACTAAGGGCTGGTTCCCTTCCCACTTCAGCCCATGGGGCCCTCCGGGATAGGTGGCCCCACCCGGTGGACCCCCGGGACCCTTCCGGTGGTCCCGGTACAATACCGATAACCCCCGAAACTTTCCCGGTGGCCGAAACTGGACTTCCTATATATAATTCTTCACCTCCGGACCATTCCGGAACTCCTCATGACGTCCGGGATCTCATCCGGGACTCCAAACAACTTTCGGGTTTCCACATATTAATATCTCTACAACCCTAGCATCACCGAACCTTAAGTGTGTAGACCCTACGGGTTCGGGAGACATGCAGACATGACCGAGACGCCTCTCCGGTCAATAACCAACAGCGGGATCTGGATACCCATGTTGGCTCCCACATGTTCCACGATGATCTCATCGGATGAACCACGATGTCGAGGATTCAATCAATCCCGTATACAATTCCCTTTGTCAATCGGTACGTTACTTGCCCGAGATTCGATCGTCGGTATCCCAATACCTTATTCAATCTCGTTACCGGCAAGTCACTTTACTCGTACCGTAATGCATGATCCCGTGACTAACTCCTTAGTCACATTGAGCTCATTATGATGATGCATTACCGAGTGGGCCCAGAGATACCTCTCCGTCATACGGAGTGACAAATCCCAGTCTCGATCCGTGCCAACCCAACAGACACTTTCGGAGATACCCGTAGTGCACCTTTATAGTCACCCAGTTACGTTGTGACGTTTGGCACACCCAAAGCACTCCTACGGCATCCGGGAGTTGCACGATCTCATGGTCTAAGGAAATGATACTTGACATTAAAAAAGCTCTAGCAAACGAACTACACGATCTTTGTGCTATGCTTAGGATTGGGTCTTGTCCATCACATCATTCTCCTAATGATGTGATCCCGTTATCAATGACATCCAATGTCCATAGTCAGGAAACCATGACTATCCGTTGATCAACGAGTTAGTCAACTAGAGGCTCACTAGGGACACGTTGTGGTCTATGTATTCACACATGTATTACGATTTCCGGATAACACAATTATAGCATGAACAATAGACAATTATCATGAACAAGGAAATATAATAATAACCATTTATTATTGCCTCTAGGGCATATTTCCAACACCTACCTTTCGAGGTTGGGTGCCCTGCCTTTACTCGTGAGTTGCGGCAAGTCCATTGGCCGTCCGTTCGCACGTTCAAGCGAGAGATACCCGAGAAGTACGATGGGAGGCTGAACCCGGCAGAATTTCTAAGCATCTACACCATCGCTGTCCAGGCTGCCGAGGGAAGAGATGAGAAGGTGTTTGCCAACTACTTCCCTTTGGCACTCAAGTCCAATGTGAGGTCTTGGCTGATGCACCTGCCGGAGAACTCCATCTCGTCATGGGCTGACCCGTGCCATGAATTCATTGGCGCCTTCACTGGCGGCCATCAAGAGCCAGGTCGACCTAGCGACTTGTAGCTTCTCCAACAAAAGGAAGGAAAGACCCTCCGTAAGTATTTACAGAGATTCAGCAAGGTCCATAGGAACATCCCAAATATCCATCCGGCAGCTATCCAGTCCAATGTGTGCAACCACCGGATCCGTTCCAAGATGAACATGAGGTTGCCCAAGACTGTGAAGGAGCTCTATACCTTGGTGGATAAGTGTGCTCAGATGGAGGAGGGAAGGAAGTTGCCTGGAGAGGAAGATTGCACCAACATCGATTCAAAGGATGATGATGAATCAACCAGTCAGAAGAAGAGCAAGAAGCGCAGTAAGAAGCGGAAGGATAAGACAGTGATGACTGTTGAAGGACTGGGTACACCTAGTACCGGCAAGAAGGCCAAGGTTGAGGTCCCCAGCAAGGAAGCTGTCGTGTGCACTGACTGCCGAGAGGCCGCAGCTGTCGAGAAGGCCGGGAAAGGTGATGGGTCGTATTTCAAGATTCATCAGACCAAAGGCCATGACCTTCAAGAGTGTTATCAGGTTGAGCAGCTTGTTAAGAGACAGAGAGCAGAATATGAGAAGCGCGACAAGGAAAAGGGTCAGAATGTCGCTTGCGGTAAGGGTCGAGGCGGTGAAGTAAATCGCCCCGGCAAACCCTTCCGGAACCTAGGAAAACCCGCCAGAGGTCGAGAGAAGGAAACCTGTGATGATGAGAGCGATGGAGGGGATGAAGAGGAAACCACTGAGCAGGAGTTTCAGAAGGCTACTGACGCCCTGTGCATTGACGGGGGTGCATCTTTGCACACCTCTCACCGCCAGCTCAAACGGTGGGCACAAGAAGTCAATGTCGTGGAACCAGCGCCAGAGGTCCGGAAGCTGCTCAAATGGTCACGCACGCCCATCATCTTTGACGAACAGAATCATCCTAACCGTACCACTGTGGTAGGGTGTTTGCCATTGTTGGTCTCTCCAACGATTCGCAACCTCAAGGTCACAAAAATGTTGGTGGACGGCGGGGCCGGGTTGAATCTGATTTCCCCGGCAGTCATCAGCAAACTTCAGATAGCAGAAGATGAGTTGAAGGCCACCGGCACGTTTCAAGGAGTTAATCCCGGCAGGAGTCATCCTAAGGGAAAGATCATGCTGCCAGTGACCTTTGGGGGAAAGCTGAACTACCGGACAGAGAAGATTGTGTTTGATGTGGTCGACCTCCCCCTGTCGTACAATGGGATTCTTGGACGCCCAGCCCTGGCTAAATTCATGGTGGCATCCCACTATGCCTACAACACCTTGAATATGCCTGGGCCGATGGGAGTCATTACCATCCCATCAGACCAGAAGGATGCAATCATTTGTATGGACAAGATGTACCGGGACGCAGTCACGGCAGAGGCAGCGGCAGTTCCGGCCAAGGAGGACAGAGGAAAGAAGAAGGATAGCAAGGATGCTCGCAAGGAATCCGGGAAGCGTACCTCTCCGGAGTGCGTTGTGCCTATTGATGACTTGCCGGAGAGCTCCAACAGCAAGAGATCCAAGGTCCTTGCACCCCAAGTGAAGAAGGTCCCGACAGGGCTGGCTGGCGTTGATGGTACTTTCACTATCAGCGCCACCCTCGATGACAAATAGAAAAGCGCGCTCGTTGCCTTCCTGTGGGTGAATATCGATGTGTTTGAACTTTCACTATCAGCGCCACCCTCGATGACAAATAGAAAAGCGTGCTCGTTGCCTTTTACGGGCGAATATCGATGTGTTTGAACTTTCACTATCAGCGCCACCCTCGATGACAAATAGAAAAGCGCGCTCGTTGCCTTCCTGCGGGCGAATATCGATGTGTTTTCCTGGCAACCATCTGATATCCCCGGTGTTCCCAGGAAGGTAATCGAGCACCACCTTGCTGTCTGCCCACACGCCCGACCTGTCAAGCAGAAAGTTCGGAAGCAGGCCTTGGAGAGGCAGTAGTTTATTGCGCAAGAGATCAAGAAACTTGAAGCAGCTGGTTTGGTGAGAGGAGTGCTACATCCCACATGGTTGGCAAATCCAGTGGTAGTCCGGAAGGCTAAGGGAAGTGGAGGCTTTGCATAGATTTCACATATCTCAACAAAGCTTGCCCGAAGGACCCGTTTCCCTTGTTGCGCATCGATCAGATTGTGGATTCCACTTCAGGCTGCGATTTGCTCTCCTTTCTAGATGCATATTCAGGGTATCACCAAATCTCATGTCCAAGGAAGACGAAGAGAAGACATCGTTCATCACTCCATGTGGTACGTAATATTTTATCCGCATGCCATTTGGATTAAAGAGTGCCGGGTCCACTTTTGCAAGGGCAGTCCAGATTGGTTTTGAACCACAGCTGCACAGAAACATTGAAGCTTATATGGATGATATTGTGGTCAAGACCAAGGATAGAGTCACCCTTATTCAGGATTTGGAGGATACATTTGCTAATCTACGCAAGATCAACTTGAAGCTCAACCCGGAGAAGTGTGTGTTTGGCGCTCCTTCCGGCAAGCTGCTTGGGTTCTTTGTGTCCCATCGGGGGATCGAAGCCAACCCTGACAAGATTGAAGCTATCGAGCATATCCAAGCGCCAAGGATAGTCAAGGATGTAAGGCGTCTAACAGGGTGCGTTGCCGCACTAAGCAGATTCATCTCCAAGTCTCCCGAGCGCGCCCTGCCGTTCTTCAAAATTTTGAAGAAGGCAGGTCCCATGAAGTGGACTCCGGAAGCAGATGCAACTTTGCAAGAGTTGAAGACCTACTTGTCCCCTATGCCTATCCTAGTTACTCCCAAACCACAAGAGCCGTTGCTGCTACACTTAGCGGCAACCAACCAAGTGGTTAGTGCAGCCTTGGTGGCGCAGCGGGAAGTGGACGAAGCAGAGAGTGAGGAAGGACCGGCAGAGCCAGAGAAGGATCAAGATAGTAATGAGCACGGCAGCGAGAGCAACCCCAAGGACACGGCAAGGAAGAAAGTGGTGCAACGCCCAGTGTAGTTCGTCAGCTCCTTATTATAGGGGGCTAGATCGAGGTACTCTAGCGTGCAAAAGTTGATATTTGGTCTCATCATGGCCTCAAGGAAATTGCGCCACTACTTCCAAGCCCACGAGATTACGATAGTCACTCGTTTCCCATTGCAAAGGATACTCCGAAACCCTGAGGCTACCGGCAGAATAGTGGAGTGGGCTTTGGAGTTATCCGGTTTTGGTTTGAAGTTTGAGAGCATGACAACTATCCAGAGTAGGGCATTGGCAGAGTTTATTGCAGAATGGACGCCAACCCCTGATGAGGAAATACTAGAGACCGTCATCCCCGGCAAGGAATCGCCCCAAGAATGGATTATGTATTTCGATGGTGCCTTTTACCTACAAGGCGCAAGAGCTGGCGTGCTTCTTCTCGCCCCCTCCGGGGAGCACTTGAAGTACATCGTCTAGATGCATTTTGCCCGGGAAGAGGCAACCAACAATACAACAAAGTATGAAGGGCTCCTTGTCGGGCTCAGGATTGCCGCAGAATTGGGAATTAAGAAACTGATCATTCGAGGAGATTCACAGCTCGTGGTGAGACAAATCAACAAGGATTACCAAAGCCCATTGATGAAGGCATATGTTGAGGAAGTGAGAAGGTTGGAGGAACGCTTTGACGGATTGCAAACAGAGCACGTACCCCATGCGGAAAACAGCATAGCTGATCATCTGCCAAAGTGTGTTGCGCGGAAGCTTCCAGTGGAACCAGGGACTTTTGTTCTCCATCTTACTCAGCCCTCCTTATCCCCAGTAACAATGGCCCAGAAAAGGAGAAAGTTGGACTCCGGTAAGCCTCTCCCTGTAGAACCGTCCGCTCCTGGCAGAGACCCTGCCGAAAACAACTCCTCGCCGCCTGCCGAACCGCACCCTCCAGCCGGGCCCATGGTCCCCGCGAACGAGGAATGTGCCCCCGCAGTAGAGGAGGTGCCTCTAGTCCTCGTTGCCGAGCGCCAGGCTCCAACTTGGGCAAGGCACATAGTCCACTTCGTCCAAACCAGAGAGCTTCCTGGCGACCAAGATGAAGCTGAAAGAGTAGCTCGGAGGGCCAGTATGTATCAGTTTGTCGATGACACTCTATACAGAAGGAGGCCCAACGGTGTGAAATTGAAGTGCATCTGCCAGGAAGAAGGAAAGGAACTGCTGGCTGAGATACACAAAGGCATGTGCGGCTCCCACATTGGATCAAGGGCATTAGTTGGGAAAGCATTCCGGCAAGGATTCTATTGGCCCATAGCCCTCCAAGATGCGGTCGAGCTAGTCACCAAATGTGAAGCCTGCCAGTTCCATTCCAAGAATATCCACCTACCTGCCCAAGCTCTTCAGACAATCCCTTTATCATGGCCATTTTCGGTCTGAGAGCGATCGGGGGCTTTGAATTCTTGTTCGTTGCTATCGACAAGTTTACAAAGTGGCCGGAAGTGACTGTCGTGAGAAAGGTGACTGCTCAGTCAGCTATCAAATTCTTGAAAGAATTGGTGTGCCGTTTTGGAGTCCCGGCAAGGATCATTACCAACAACGGCACCCAGTTCACGAGCCGCGCCTTCATGCAATATGTTCATGCCCTCGGATGCAAGATCTCATTTGCCTCTTTTGCACATCCCAGAAGCAATAGACAAGCTGAGAGGGCGAATGCTGAAGTGCTGCGAGGACTCAAGACAAGAACCTTTGATACGATGCAGAAGCATGGCACGCGGTGGATCGATGAGCTACCGGTAGTTCTCTGGTCCCTCAGAACGACACCAAATTGAGCTACCGGGCAAACTCCCTTCTCCCTAGTCTATGGGGCAGAAGCAGTTATCCCCACGGAACTCATTTAGACATTTACGGGTCGCCTGGAGTGCTTGCCTATGATGAAGTAGCGCAAGATCAGCACCAGCGTGACGACATTGTGCTACTCGAGGAGAACTGTCTCTGGGCTGCTACGCGTGTTGCACACTATCAGCAAGCCCTGGTCGCTATCATAGCCGCAGGGTTTATGCCCGGTGTTTTGACGAAGGCAACCTTGTCCTTAGGCGCGTTCAGTCCGCCAAGGGTACAAACAAGTTGACGCCAAAGTGGGAAGGCCATTACCGGGTAGTACGAGTCACCAGACCCGGCGCAGTCCGTCTGGAGACCGGAGATGGCATTCAATTGCAAAACTCATGGAATATTCAGCATCTCCGCAAGTTCTACCCGTAAGGCACGACTGTCAGACCCTGCCCGGCAGCCACCCTTTTGTACAGGCGTTGCCTCAATTGCATGTAACCCCTTGTACAAAGCCAGGCGATGACCCTGAGCAACAGAGAAATAGACGAAGCGCTGGGGGCCCCCAACCAAGTTGCATCATGCATAAGCATTCCAAGAGCACTACATAAGCATTTCATGAGCATTTGCATATGCATATAGATAGGATCACATCTTGCATCACTCCCATCTGCATGAAGCTGCAGGTTCCTGCCGTGAACTTGGCCTCTACAAGGAGTTGGGAAGATGCACCAGTGTTGCGATCCCCGGCAAGCCCAACAGATAAGTTCTATCTCTTGTCCATTAGTGTTCCGTAAGCTAGGGCTTGTGCATAAGAAAACCTCGCCACTCTTTTGAAACTTAGGTGCTCCCATCCTTGGCTCGAATGCTGCTTCAAGCCAGGATGGTCGTAGTGGCCTTTGGTAAAAGGAAGTTGGCGGGGGCTGGTGTCGTGGATCTAAGACTATCAGTAGAATGGGGGGTAGGTATGAGGATGCAAGATCCTAGCTATGGTGAAGTTGTACACACGAGTTTTACGAGTTCTGGCCCTTCACGGAGGAAGTAAAAGCCCTACGTCTCGGAGCCCGGAGGCGGTCGACTGGATTAAGTGTGTGTTTTACAGGGGGTGCGAACCCCTGTCCCAGAGGAGGGGGTGGCTTATATAGAGTGCGCCAGGACCCCAGCTCCCCTCCGTTACACAGGGTTCAATATTCATAAAGGGTAAGCGTTACAGGTAATGCCCGCAATAAAGTGTTATAAATGGTGATTAAGTCTATGAGTAAATGCCCGACCGTTGCCGCATAGAGTGACTATAGGTCTTCTGTATGTCGAGTGGCTTCTGCAACTGGTCGAGTGACACTGACTCTCCCGAGTGGAATGCCTCTGGTCGAGTGGATGATGGTACCCTTCAAATGCTTCTGTCTTTAGGGTGATGTCCTTAGGGAAGGTGTCCAGGTCTGGCCTATGACCCTACCCTAGGTTCATGGCCTCATCATTAGCCCCCGAATGGTTCAGGGTTTGAGTGGAGGAGAAGTTGAAAATACTTCCGACTCAGCTCTTGCATTTTGAGAGCGTCTGGTTGGGATTGATGAATCAACACGGTGACATCGACTTCTTTTTCAGTCGCCTTGATCCATTCTTGTTTTTGTCGAGTGAACTTTTACTGAAAAAGCTTCGAGCGTTGATATGGAGAAAATCTTCCGTCTGACAGGTTGCTCTGTCGCCCGCAGAGATCGCGGGATTTGATTTTTTTGGGAAGCGCGTGGGGCGGAGGAGGCCGCAGCAATCGGGCTGGAAAGGAAGGGCCGCCTCGATTTCTGCGCCACCTTTTTCGCCACGTATCGCTCGTGCGACTGTTGCGGGATTTGATAAGATTGTCCGGGTCCACAAGTCAGTCACTCGGAGGCAACCTTATATAAGGCGTCCGTCCGGGGTTTTTGAATAGTGCGCTTTCATTCTGCTTATTCCTTCTCTGTTTTCTCCACCGCATCTGTTCTTGCCCCGGCGCCGCCACTCCGTTCGAGCTCCGTCTGCCGTGATGGGGAAGGAGAAGACGGTGGCATTGGAGCGCGCGAAGAAGGCGATGACAAAGGCGAAGGGGAAGAAGTCCAGCCGGGGCGGATCTTCCTCGAGGTCCGGCCTGCTGCCGGGCTGGATCCAGGGCGACTGGATTCGCTCGGCGATCCGTCAGGACGACATTGACGACCTGGTCAAGGGGGGACTGATCCCCCACGAATCGGCGCGGCTCCCGGGGAACGAGACCGAGCCGCAGCCACAGGAGGGTGAGTGCGTTCTCCTCGCTACTCACGTCGACCGCGGGTTTTCCTTGCCTCCCCACCCTTTCTTTCGAGGTTTCTTGAACTTCTTTGGGGCGCAACTCCACCACTTTACCCCAAACACCATCGTGTATCTTGCTGCTTTCGTGTCCATGTGTGAGAACTTCCTGGGATGTCGGCCACACTGGGGCCTCTTCAAACACATATTCACGTGTCGTTCTCAGTCGGTTAAGAAGGCCAACCCGAGTGAAGAGAGGACGCATGTGATGCAGATGTGCGGGGGTCTTGGAATTCAGATGAGGGGTAAAAGCTCTTTCCCTGCCATGATCCTTCCCGAGTCGGTCCGAGGGTGGCAGTCAACCTGGTTCTACTGCAAGGACCAACCGACTCCAGGACAGTAGACTGGACTTCCCCCCTTTTCCATGGCCCGAGTGGAGAAGCCCTCTACTTTGAAAGTGACCCCAGAGGAGAAGGCACAAGTGAAGGTGTCAGTCGAGCGAGTAGTTTAGCTTGTCCATGATGGGGTAACCGGTATGGATCTGTTGGAGGTCTTCCTCAGGCGACACATTCAACCGCTTCAAGCTCGTGACCACCCGATGTGGATGTATTCGGGCACTGACGACACCACTTGGATCCATCCAGAGGAAGTCGATGAAGCTACGTTGGAAGGGTGGCTGAGGGGTATCACTGGCAACAAAGATAACCCCAGGGGGTCCAGGAGGATCCCTCCACTCAACAACTCGTACGAAACAGACAAGGTATGACTCCAAATGGTCGAGTGTCTTCTTGATTTATCAAGTAACTGTTTGTTGTCATCCGACTGACTCTTGTCTTGATTGTTGTCTTCCAGGTCCTGACTGAGATGTACTCGATGCCCAACGGGGAACAGGAGCAGGACCCAGAGGGAGAGGCGAGTGGAGGTGAAAGCGGCGAGTGGCATTCTGATGGTGAAGAGGACGAGGATAGCGACGACCCCAGTGATGAAGAAGAGGTCGACTCTCCTCCCCGTAGGGAAAGACGATCCAAGCTTACTCACGATCCAGCAAGCGCCCGCGGCAAACTGACCGCGCAAACTGGGCAGTCATCGAAGCGCCCTCGGACGTCTTCTCCGGCGCCGACTGAAAAGGCACCGAAGCAACCGAAAGATGCGCCGTCCAAACCACCAAAAGCCTTGTCCAAGATCAAAGTGGTCATCCCCATTGCTTCCGGGTATTAGTTGAACTTGATTTCTTGTTTTAGTATGCATTTGGATTTGAGTCGATTCATTTCGTCAGCCATGACCGACTGAATTCTGAAATTTGTAGTGCTGCTACCTCTGGGACTTCTGCTTACAAGAATGAGGACGAGGAGATGGAGGATGCAGTCACCTCTAATCCGAGTACCACTCTCATAATCTTGTCTTTATTTTCTCGACTGTTTCGTGGGTCGACTGAATTCTGGTGGTCGATCTTTTTCACGGCTCTTCCCAATGTCATTGATCTTCCGGATGATGATGAAGACGTGCCACTGAGGCCCGTGAAATGAGGAAGTAGGAAGACGTCAGCCGACAAGGCGCCTCCGTCGACGCTGGTGACAGAACCGGTGATCCAGGAAGCCGGTGACACCAATCGGACTGCTGTAACTTTCGCCATACCGCTGACGAGTGCTCAGCCTTCAGTGTCGACTGCCCAGACTCCAGACAATCCATCTTCACTCTTTGCTACACATCACATCCCAGAGGACCAAGCGGGTGCTGCCAGGGAGGCTTTTCGCCAAGCGAGCATCATGATGGAGCGGATGAAGGTGATCTGAGAGGCTAGCCAAGCTGCTTACGATGCTAGTTCAGCACTTCAGAACAACGTCCAGGTTAGTTGAACGCCGACTGACCCTTCAGTTTGCCGCTTGTTCTGTTAGGATATGGTACCTGAAAACTCTCTTAGAGGAATCTTTCCATCAATCTGCGTCTTGCATTTGTACACCCACTTGGTGTTTTGACTTGTCACTAAGTAACCTTGCACTTTGCACTAACTATGTTGTTGTTGATTGAATCCTTGGACCAGTGGGGGCACGCTGAGTGCACCCACTGGGTGTAGTCCCCGAGACCATAATTGACTGCGGGCAGTCGACTGTGGTCTGAGAATCAGAATTTCCTCACTCGGCCTGGACGGACCATGGCGAGTGGAACCTAAACCAGTGGGGGCACGCTGAGTGCACCCACTAGGTGTAGACCCCGAGACGGTGGTCGACTGCGGGCAGTCGACTATGGTCTGAGAGCGACCTTCTTTTTTTACACTCAACCTGGACAGACTGTGTCGAGTGGAAACTGGACCAGTGGGGGCACGCTAAGTGCACCCACTGGTTGTAGTCCCCGAGACTACTGTTGGATGTTTGATTCGGTAGTAGTCTTAGAATTTGTTGACTTTGACGCTTTATCTCTCCGAAATAACCAATCTTTTCATCTGTCGACTGACTTGTTCTTTGGTTACAGAAATCTTGTGATCTTGGAGTTCGTTTTGCTGAGCTGGAGAAGCAGCAGATTCAACTCAACCTTGATCTGGAGCTGGCCAAGACAAATCTACAGAAAGCCAAGGATGAAGCCGCTGGTAAGAAAGACTTGTCGACTGATTTATCTCTGAACCGGATTTCATTCTGCTTTTTCTGAATCAAGCATTGTTTCTTTCAGAGAAACTGAACCAAGCTCTGGCGAAAAAGGATCAAGATCTGGCGGCCGCGCAGAAAACAGCTGGTGAGAAAACCGCACTCGCTGAACAGAAGTTGGCTTCAGTCGGCAAACTGGAGGAAGAAAACGCCAAGCTAAAAGTTGCCCTTGACGAAGCCAATAAGGAAGCAACCTGTCTGAAGAAGGACAAGGACAATCTGAACGAGAAGATGGAAGGCATTGCTCGCAGGAGGAATGATCTGGATAATTATCTGGGAAGCCTTGCTAAGAAGCTGTTCGGCATGCTTGAAGGTATTTTCTTTGACCCGACTGATTTGTTCCTGTCGACTCGACATATAACCATTGACTCATCCTTGAATTATGCATGCAGAATTTTGCCGGAACTTCGAGGAAGAGACCGGGCGAATTGAAAAAAGCTTGGACCCCATCAACTCTCCAGTGAAGGATGAAGCTGCCATGAACGTACTCCGACTGGAATCTCGCATCGCTGGTGTTGTCGATTATCTCGCTCGACTGAAAGTCGCAATGTCGTGGATTGACACAGCTCTCTGGCCAACGGCGATGTTCCCGAATGACCTCGAGTCTCTAATGGCTCGGCTCAATGAAGTTCCCGATCGAGTTCAAGAATGGAAGAAGTCTTCTGCCCGGTGCGGCGCTGATTTGGCTCTATCTCTGGTTCGTGTCCACTGTCGGGAAGCACGGGAAGAGAAGCTCGCAGCGATCAAGGTTGCCAATACCAAGAGGCACGACTTCCAGTCCTTCATGGAGACCTTCATTGCTGCTGCCACTCAGATTGCTGACGGAATCGACCTGGATGAATTCGTCGAGCCTGCCAGTCCTCCTCATGCAGAGTGAACAAACTTTTATGCTCCACCTTGAATTTGCCTCGGAATGCCGAGTGATTTTGTAACCGTTAAACTCCTTCGGGTTGAATGCCCGAGTACTTTAATCTGCGGTCTTGAACTTTAGGATTTATCTGAACTTGGTTTATCTCTAAATATGCTTGTGTTTGCCTTCGAGCGGAGCCTGTTCTTCACTTGGAATAATCTTGGTACTTGAGATGCAGCCCTGAGGAGGAGGTTCCAGTCAACCTGCACCTCGTCGTCCTTGCAGATAGGGATGAAGCGCACGTTGTACTTGTGGCGCAGCTCCGAAGGAGAAGGTTGAAGTTGACCTGCACCTCGTCGTCCTTGCGGATAGGCATGAAGTGTACGTTGTACTTGTAGCGCAGCTCCGAAGGAGAAAGTTGCAGTGGACCTGCACCTCGTCGTCCTTGCAGATAGGGATGAAGCACACGTTGTACTTGTGGCGCAGCTCCAAAGGAGAAGGTTGCAGTCGACCTGTACCTCGTCGTCCTTGCGGATAGGGATGTGTTTCAAACTTAGGCGAGTACTGGACTGCAGCTAAGCCCCCGAGTGGGAGGGTTGCTCGCCACTCGGTAGGATTTTCAAACTTAGGCGAGTACTGAACTGCAGCTAAGCCCCCGAGTGGGAGGGTTGCTCACCACTCGGTAGGATTTTTTAAACTTAGGCGAGTACTGGACTGCAGCTAAGCCCCCGAGTGGGAGGGTTGCTCACCACTCGGTAGGATTTTTTAAACTTAGGCGAGTACTGGACTGCAGCTAAGCCCCCGAGTGAGAGGCTTGCTCACCACTCGGTAGGATTTTTTAAACTTAGGCGAGTACTGGACTGCAGCTAAGCCCCCGAGTGGGAGGGTTGCTCACCACCCGGTAGGATTTTTTAAACTTAGGCGAGTACTGGACTGCAGCTAAGCCCCCGAGTGAGAGGCTTGCTCACCACTCGGTAGGATTTTTTAAACTTAGGCGAAACGGATTCGCGGCTAAGCCCCCGAGTGAGAGGCTTGCTCACCACTCGGTAGGATTTTTTAAACTTAGGCGAGTACGGATTCGCAGCTAAGCCCCCGAGTGAGAGGCTTGCTCACCACTCGGTAGGATTTTTTAAACTTAGGCGAAACGGATTCGCGGCTAAGCCCCGAGTGAGAGGCTTGCTCACCACTCGGTAGGATTTTTAAACTTAGGCGAAACGGATTCGCGGCTAAGTCACCGAGTGAGAGGCTTGCTCACCACTCGGTAGGATTTCATAAACTTTGGCGAAACGGATTCACGGCTAAGTCACCCACTGGGGGATCTCAGACACAAACATAAGCAACGACAATCATTTTAGAAGACTGTAAAGCTCTTGTCTTTAATAAACAAACTACAAAGGTATTTCTTATTACATCTCATCAGAATGAGTGTTTAAGTATAAAAGGGGTGGAGCAGCTCCGCATTCCAAGCGCGCGGCTCGTCTTTCTTGTGCTCGACATTGTAGAGGTGGTACGCTCTATTGTGGAGCACTCTGGTGACAATGAAGGGACCTTCCCAAGCAGGAGCAAGCTTGTGTGGTTTCTGCTGATCCACTCGGAAAACCAAGTCTCCCTCTTGAAATGCCCGACCTCTCACGTTTCTGGCGTGGAATCGACACAAGTCTTGCTGATAGATGGTCGGCCGGATCAGGGCCATCTCTCTTTCCTCTTCCAGGAGATCAACTGCATCTTGCCGTGCCTATTCTGCTTCATCTTCTGAGAAAAGCTCGACTCGGGGTGCATTGTGGAGCAAATCACTCGGAAGTACAGCTTCAGCTCCATAAACCAAGAAAAAAGGAGTTCGGCCAGTCGACCGATTGGGAGTTGTCCTCAGTCCCCACAATACTGACGGAAGTTCATCGACCCAGGCTCCTGCTGCGTGTTTGAGATCACGCATCAGTCAGGGTTTCAGCCCTTTGAGAATCAATCCGTTTGCTCTTTCAGCTTGTCCATTCGACTGGGGGGTGAGCGACTAAAGCATAGTCGACTCGAGTACCTTGGGAAGCACAGAAGGCTCTGAACTCATCAGAATCGAAGTTTGACCCATTGTCAGTGATGATGCTGTGTGGAACACCATATCTGAATGTTAACTCTCTGATGAAGCTGACAGCAGTACTTGCTTCAAGGCTTTTGATATGCTTGGCTTCAATCCATTTGGTGAACTTGTCGACTGCCACGAGCACGTGAGTGAAACCGCTCCTACCAGTCCTCAGAGGTCCAACCATATCCAAACCCCAAACAGCAAAGGGCCGGACGAGTGGAATGGTCTTCAGGGCTGATGTGGGCTTGTGAGACATGTTGGAGTAGAACTGGCAACCTTCACATTTGTCGACTATCTCTTTTGCCATCTCATTTGCTCGCGGCCAATAGAATCCCGCTCGGTATGCTTTGGCCACAATGGTCCGAGAGGACGCATGGTGACCACAGGTCCCCGAGTGGATGTCATTAAGGATCACTCGACCTTCTTCCGGTGTTATGCATTTCTAGCTGACTCCAGTTACACTTTCTCTGAACAGTTGTCCTTTTATCAGGGTAAAGGCTTTGGATCGACGGACGATCTGAAGAGCCTCTTCCTCATCCTCCGGGAGCTCTTTCCTAAGAATGTACGCGATGTACGGCACTGTCCAGTCGGGAGTGATGACCAAAACCTCCATGATCAAGTCGACCACAGCTGGGACCTTGACTTCAGTCGGATCAGTGGCACTCTTTGGTTGTGGGGGCTCTTCAGTGAAAGGATCTTCTTGAACTAAAGGTGTATGAATGTGTTCCAAGAATACATTGCTGGGAATGGCCTCCCTCTTGGAACCTATCTTTGCCAGATCATCGGCTGCTTGATTTTTCAATCGGGATATGTGATGGAGCTCTAACCCCTCGAACTTCTTCTCTAACTTTCTCACCGCATTACAATAACCAGTCATAGCTGGACTCCTGGCGTCCCATTCCTTCATCACTTGATTGACCACTAAATCCGAGTCGCCATAGACCATGAGGCGACGGACGCCGAGTGAAATGGCCATACGCAACTCGTACAAAAGTGCTTCATATTTAGCTTCGTTGTTGGAGGAGTCAAAATGAATCTGGAGAACATAACCGAGTTTGTCACCTCAGGGGGATACCAGTACCACCCCAGCACCGGAACCATTCAACATCTTGGATCCATCGAAGAACATGGTCCGATGCTCCGAGTGAATCTGAGTCGGGAGTTGCTGTTCAACCCACTCGGCGAGGAAATCTGCTATTGCTTGGGACTTGATAGCTTTCTTTGCCTCAAACTTGATATCTAAGGGAAGGAGTTCAATCGCCCACTTTGCCACTCGACCAGTTGCATCTCTGTTGTTCATAATCTCTGACAATGGTGCGTCGCTGACGACTGTAATGGAGTGGTCAGAGAAATAGTGTGCAACCTTCTTCATGGTCATATAAATCCCATAAACAAGCTTCTGATAATGTGGATATCTTTGCTTGGATGGAGTCAGAACTTCAGAAACATAATATACTGGGCGCTGAACTTTATAGGCTTTTCCTTCTTCTTCCCGCTCGACCGTGAGTACTGTACTGACAACTTGTCCAGTGGCTGCAATATAAAGCAGTAAAGGCTCTTTGCTGATTGGGGCAGCAAGCACCGGCTGGGTGGAAAGCAGGGCTTTGAGCTCTGCAAATGCTGCATCAGCTTCAGGAGTCCACTCGAACTTATCAGATTTCTTCATCAATTGGTAAAGAGGCAATGCCTTTTCACCGAGGTGAGAAATGAATCGACTCAAGGCGGCCAAACAACCAGTAAGCTTCTGGACATCATGCACACGCACAGGGCGTTTCATCCGGAGGATAGCACCAACTTTCTCTGGGTTAGCGTCGATCCCTCGTTCGGAAACGAGGAAACCGAGTAACTTTCCGCCAGGAACTCCGAATGTGCACTTTGATGGATTGAGCTTGATATCATACCTTCTGAGGTTGGCAAAAGTTTCAGCAAGGTCAGTCAGCAGGTCGGAACCTTTACGTGACTTGACCACAATGTCATCCATGTATGCTTCCACATTCTGACTGATTTGAGTGAGCAGGCACTTCTGAATCATCCTCATGAATGTGGCTCCAGCGTTCTTCAAGCCGAATGGCATGGTGACATAACAGAAGCATCCGAATGGAGTAATGAAAGTCGTTTTTATCTCATCGGGTCCATACAGTCGGATCTGATGATACCCGGAATAGGCGTCCAGAAAAGACAACCGCTCACACCGCGCGGTCGAGTCGATGATTTGATCGATGCGGGGGAGAGGAAAATGATCTTTCGGGCAAGCCCGATTGATATGCTTGAAGTCAATGCACATGCGAAGTGAATCATCCTTCTTGGGGACCATGACAACATTGGCAAGCCACTCGGAGTAGTAAATCTCTCGGATGAACTCAGCTGCCAGAAGCCGAGCCACTTCCTCGCCAATTGCTTTTCTCTTCTGTACGGCAGACCGTCGAAGATGTTCCTTGACTGGCTTCACTTTCAGGTCGACTCGCAAACGAAGCTCAGCCAGTCCCCTGGGTACACCCGGCATGTCAGAAGGTTTCCATGCGAAGATGTCCCAGTTCTCACGGAGGAACTGGATGAGCGCTTCTTCCTATTTGCTGTCGAGTGAAGTTGAAATATGAGTAGGAGCAGCACTGGGATCGGTCGGGTGAATATGAATCGGCTTAGTTTCACCGGACGACTGAAATGCAGAATCAGCGGCAGGCTTCTTGGAGCGCAACAAATCGCTCGGATCTGCATTTTTCTGGTACTCTTGTAATTCTACTACTGCCATTTGTGCATCTGCGATTTTTGAGCCTTTCTGGAAGCACTCTTTTGCCTTCTGCCGATTGCCAGTGATAGTGATTACTCCTCTGGGACCAGGCATTTTCAACTTGAGATACACGTAACATGGTCGAGCCATGAAACGTGCATAAGCAGGCCTGCCCAGAATGGCATGATAAGCACTCTGGAAATCCATTACCTCAAATGTCAACTTTTCTTTGCGGTAATTCTTGGAATCACCGAAAACCACATCAAGGGCGATCTGGCCGAGTGATTCAGCCTTCTTGCCAGGTAAGTCGCCATGAAAACTCATGTTGCTTTCACTGAGCTTGGACATCGGAATGCCCATTCCCTTCAAGGTTTCCGCATACAAGATATTCAGGCCACTTCCACCATCCATTAGCACCTTAGTCAGTCGAGTGCCTTCAACAACTGGGTCGACCACCAGCGCTTGCCTCCTAGGGGTGGCTATACGAGTTGGATGGTCAGACTGGTCGAATGTGATGGCAGTCTAGGACCACTTCAAGTAACTTGGCATTGCCTGAGCAACCATGTTCACCTCTCTATTTATAACTTTCAGTCGACTTTTGCTTTCAACATCAGCAAAAATCATCAGAGTGGAATTGATGTTGGGAAAACCATCATCGTCTTCTTCCTTATCCTCACCCTTGTCCGACTCCTTTTCCTTCTCCTTGGGTTGTTTCTCTCGGAACTGTTGAATCAGGAGCCGACACTGTCGAGTGGTGTGTTTAGGGTAAATCAGATTACCCTCCTCATCTTTCTTGATATGAATGTGACAGGGTAAATCCAACACATCATTTTCGTCTTGATCTTTAACTTTCTTGGGGTTCCATGGCCCTTTGGGCTTCCCCTTGAACTTCCCTTGAGCCACAACTAAAGCTTCACCAGGAGCTGCTGGTTCGGCCTTGTGTTTCTGTTTCCGATTGGAAGTCCCTCCTCCGGTTTCCTGGGCGACTGTTTTGTGCTTGCCGCTCCGGAGTCGGTCCTCCTCTTCACCATTGGCATACTTGGTGGCAATCTCCATCATTCGACTCAGGGGCATATCTCCCGTCCGACCGAACTTCAGGTTCAACTCTCGGTACTTAACACCCTCCTTGAAGGCACAAACTGCTTGGTGATCGGACACATTCTCTACTGTGTGGTGCAATGTGATCCATCTCTGAATATAATCGCTCAAGGTCTCATTCGGTTTCTGCACACAGGACTGCAACTCTGTCAACCCCGCTGGTTGTTTGCATGTACCTTCAAAGGTTCTAACAAACACTCGGGCAAGTTCTTCCCAACTACATATGCTGCCAGGTGCTAACTGATTCAACCACACTCTGGCCGAGCCCTCCAACATCAGAGGAAGGTGTTTCATGGCCACTTCATCATTGCCACCACCGATCTGCACAGCCACTCGGTAGTCCTCAAGCCAAGTGTCAGGCTTGGACTCACCAATGAACTTGCTGACTCCAGTCGCCAACCTAAAGTTGGGAGGAATCACTGCTGCTCTGATGGCTCTGCTGAAACACTCGGGGCCCAAAACATGTACTCTGCTGCCAGCCGGATAATCTCTATCATAGCCCTCCCTGTGTGCTCGGTTCCTGTCAACCAGACCTTGAACGAGAATAGATCTCGCATCAAAGCCCGGCTCTCTGGGGTCGACTGGAATTCTTTGTCCGCCACTGTGAGGGCGTTTGTCATCGTGCTGCCGAGGCACATATGACCCACTCCTCGGGGGAGGTGTAGGCACTCGACGGCGATCATCGTGGTCGAGTCGGTGATCATACTGCTCATGATTTCTGTACTGATCTCGCCGGTCTCCACGTCCCTTACGCCTCGGAGGCGATCTTGGGCTGTGAGCCGACTGAACTGTGTCTGCCATCACAGATCTGCTGTGGATCCTATTCCACAACTAAGATACCGCTGTGTTCTGCTCTCCCGCCGCCCGGAGTAAAGCTCGGATCTGCATCAACCCTCTGCCAGCCTCTGACTGGAAAGGCTGAATCGATTCTGTATTCGGGCTGCAACTGTGAGGTTCTGAATCGGACTTCAGTATACCTGAGTCGGAGGCGGAAAAAGTTGTCGTCGACTGGACTCAGGAATCCGCTGCCGAGCACGTTCGTCGAGTGCGTGCTAGAGGTTCTCCAGTCGAGTGCGCTCATCCAAGTTGGCCAGGTGCGCCTCCTCCAAGGCCCGGGCCTCTGGGGTTTCTCCAACGATAGGAGTGTGAAGTGCATCCATGTTGCGGCAGCGAAGCTCTTCTCTCTGTTGCGAAGAGAGGGGCTCAGGGCGGTACTCCTCGTGGACACGCGACGGATCGCCGCCACCATCGCCGCCGTCATCACGGGGGAAGCCAGGAGGACTGCGCGGTCCGTTGACCATCAGGACTTCCGCCGCGGGGTCACTGCTGCGCACTCGGATGCAGTCTCGACAGAGCCAGTCGATAGGTCGAACAGGCCGTAGAGAGTTTCATCGGGCTCGATCGCCGCGATTTGCGGGGTAGCCTATTGGCGGGCCACCGCATGCCTCACCCACCGCTGGAGCCGCGACCGACCGGAACGCTTGCGCCCACAAACAACGGCGGGTGAGGACGCGATAGGAGCCGACCGATACTGAGTCGACGGCTGCCGAAGAAGGACGCCGCGGACGCATGCGCGAAAGTGTGTAGCCCCGCGGACGGGGAGCGCCTCGATGTCGAGTGGAGCCTCTTGGAGCCAAGCGGAGTCGTCGGCGACGAACACGAGCGCGCCGAGACGGATCTCGCGGCCCTCAGCCAATCCTCCGCCGGAAACCATGTTGATGGGAATCGGAAAAATCGCAACTTCTCCAACAAGTCGCTAAGACACCTGCCCCATGGTGGGCGCCAACTGTCGTGGATCTAAGACTGACAGTAAAATGGGGGGCAGATATGGGGAGGCAAGATCTAGCTATGGCGAAGTTGTACACACGAGTTTTACGAGTTCAGGCCCTTCTCAGAAGAAGTAACAGCCCTACGTCTCAGAGCCCGGAGGCGGTCGACTGGATTATGCGTGTGTGTGTTACAGGGGGTGCGAACCCTTGTCCCAGAGGAGGGGGTGGCTTATATAGAGTGCGCCAGGACCCCAGCTCCCCTCCGTTACACAGGGTTCAATGTTCATAAAGAAGGAGCGTTACAGGTAACGTCCGTAGTAAAGTGTTATAAATGATATTAAGTCTAAGAGTAAATGCCCGACCGTTGCTGCGTAGAGTGACTTTAGGTCTTCTGTATGTCGAGTGGCTTCTGCAACTGGTCGAGTGACATTGACTCTCCCGAGTGGAATGCCTCTGTCGAGTGGATGATGGTACCCTTCAAATGCTTCTGTCTTTAGGGTGATGTCCTTAGGGAAGGTGTCCAGGTCTGGCCTATGACCCTACCCTAGGTTCATGGCCTCATAAGCTGGTCCCTTTATTTTTGCCCGATAGACTCGGTTCTCCGGCAAACAAGAGGGTACCAGCAGGGTAGCCTGCCGGGAAAAACTCGTTTATTTACACCAAGGAGGCATCCCACCTCTGCATGGACATATACATGCAAGAGTTCCCAGCAAGGTTCATCTTTTTCATTAATATGCTGATGATACAAGTACAAGCATTACAGAACACAAACATGGACTCGAGAGATTACATTATTTGAATTAAAATTTGGCAAGTGCCTACAAGTTTAAGATTGAAAAAAGATAAGTGCCTCGTGATGCCCTTTCTTGTCCCACTCCTCCTAGGCACGGCGGTCGAAGGCGAGGAGGACAAAAGGAGTGCCTGGGCAGAAGCCCGGCCCGCCCCCCTCGGGCTCCAGGAGAGGTAGCCCGGCAGAAGTGGGAGAGCACCGAAGACGCCGAGGACCCGATCGCCCGGCCCATAAGCAGCGGTAGCCCGGGACTGGGCACCGCGCTACCCAATGGGCGGCCGACCGTGGCGGAAAGAGCAAGCAATTCCCCACAATGAAGAAGCTTGATGTCTCCCGCGCCACAAGCGGCACGCCCACAACACCTTCTCCGAACAAGGACCAGGCTCACTCCCAGAGCACCGTCACCAACATTTGGCAACACCAGCCTCGGACAAGAGCCCGGGGGCTGACCCCAGGCTCTTCCCTTCGACATAACCAGCAAGAAGCAGAAAACAGAGGAGGGGGAGCACAAGGATGAATGGCTCCACCCTCTCTCCACCTCTCCTTTTATAGGCGGGCCGGGGAGGGGAGCCGCTCCCTCAACGGGCGGCCACCGTCCTCTTCCACCAATTCAAGAAGGCCGAGCCCTCGCCTTGATGCCCTCCCATGCCACGCGCCTCCGTTACCTACCCCGCGTGATAAATGCAGCATACATGGCTAAGGATAATGGTGTGGTGGGAAGAGTGAACTGGCAGTTTCTACCCCGTGCGTTAAAGTCATTCACGGGCCATTACAAGAGCGGCCCCACCACTGTTGGCTTTACACGACGCACGGGGATATCGGAAACTGACCCAAGCTCAAGATTAATGAAGAAGCAAAGAAGACCTCAAGAGGCCAGCCTCTTCAACACTCCTGCCTGCGCACTTATTAGGCCCTACCCCGAGGACACTCGGCAGCGCGATCGGGGCAGGCCCGGGGGCTTCTGTCGGTGCAACAAACCCTGGGTTTGTTGCCCAGACTGTGCACAGGCACGGGAACAGGATTGATGCATCAACCCAAGTCAGAGTGCAAGGAACCAAGAGCTTCGAAAGACCAACATGCAGATCAAGAGGACCGAGATCAAGCCAGGGAAACATGATGCCACCAGGAGAAAAGCCTCCCTTGCCGAGCAGAGGAGCTCGACAAGAACGGGGTCGCCCCCGGAAGAAGACGTCCAAGACGTCCCGGTAGGGCCTGCCGGGACTCACGAAGGCTAAACCACCTCACCCAACTACTCCACCACAACCCACGCCGACGATCGATGCAATGTCAAGCCACAGAGTGACTAAGTGGCAGCCATTCGCCACATGGCGGCATTTCTCCACGAACGACACCCGTCCTGTGACGTGTCAAGCAAGCAGGTGTGAAGCTAGCAAAACAGCCCGGCAAGGCTTGCCGGGCAACCAATGACGTGACGTTAGGCGGTGCATGTAATGCACCCTGTCAGCCTGCAGAGTTAGGTATGATAGCACTGTTTGCTATCTTATCAGTGCATAATGACTACTTTGCCATTGTGGTAGCCCCTTTAAACTATAAAAGGAGGCCCATGGCAACCGTAGAAAGGGTTGGAAGGTTGAACAACACACACACCCATACACGCGTAGCCACTACTGCCCCTGCTGGGCAAGTGTACTAAGCTACATCACCATTCTTCCACCATCAATCCACCAAAGCAGGAGTAGGGTTTTACGCCTCACGGCGGCCCGAACCTAGGTAAAATTGCCTGTGTGATCGTTGCCGCGAGACATCCCCCTGCCGAACCAGCAAGGCGCCCTTGGTCCCATAGGTGGCCGTGGTTTCCCACGACACTAGCTAGCTCACGTGGGGCGCCATGCCATCCAGCGAAGCTAGCTAGCACGCGTGCATGCTCGTACTACCCGCAGGCGAGCGCGGCAGCGCGGCGCGCCATGGCTGGGCACGAGAAAGGGGAGAGGGGAAAAACATTGTGTGAGTGGATGTTACGTGCCAGGTGGGTCACGCAAGACATGCAGCGAACAGAGGCAGATGAAGAGAACACAAAAAACATTCGCTTTGTGTCCGCCTCAAAGTGTGACTCAAATTCGCATCGGAAATGAATCGAAACAAACACAAAACGAAAAGAAAATGGAAAAGGGTCTGCGTGTTGGACACTGTTTCCGTCAACACGGACAGACACACGATGCGAGCGCACCATTTAAATGGGTCGCTGCCTTGAAGTTGCTCTCGTGTCCGCCAGGCCTGTATATTCTAGGGGAAAAAAGAGACCGATGATCAAGAATCCCTGGACCGAGCAGCCGGGGTCAAGCGCGAAAACGACGGCCGTGTACTAAAGTAAAGCCTCATTTAGTGCTGTGAAAAGAAAGTTAAGTGCCCCACTGGCACTCTGACAGTGCACTGGTAGTGATATCTCTTTCGTTTGATGCAAAGGCCCACAACCACCTGGCGTTTTCACGTGATGTTCGTTCATGGCCAACTGCCCTCTTGGCACCGCCTGAGTAGCCGCCATATATAACTGAAACAAAGAGTAGCCGCCATGAAAAAATTATGCATATTAAGTATATACGTAGTATTTTTTGAAACTGTTTATATACGTATATACGTTGTATATTGCACTGTTTCATCCAATAATGATGATGATGTTACGTAGGATACCATTGGACAGCGCTCCGCTCCAGGCTGGAGGTGCGGATCAAATCAGAGCCTCCAATAATTGCCAGTATCATTTTGTTCTCTTTTTTGAGATCAAATCTGCCACGATCAGATGGTGATTTTCTCCCGATAGTGTAGCAGTGCCACTTTGTACGTCCCCCCCACAAAAAATGGGGAAAAAAATACTAGGAAGCGAGCAACAAACAAAGAAAAAACACGTGCGCCGCATATATACCAACCAATCATGCATGTGCAAAATGTGTCAGCGTGGCGTGTGAGTACATTATATGCAAAATTCCATGCTCTCGTCACGTAGTATAAGTTTTTCTACAAAGATTTGGCGGCTGTGCCAGCTTGTTTCTCATGTCAAACCGCTCTTCTTTCTCCCCTTCATACTCGCTGATTATTTTGGGAGTGCATATGTACGTAGTATCCAGCTCAATTTGTTTCTAGAAGGGTTTGTGCATGCGGCAGCTTGTTTCGTAGCAGCACGGGAGTCCTATCTATCTCCACATTTAAGATTTAACCCACAGCACAGATGATGCAAAAGTTGTCCACGAGTTCGCGGCCCGCACAAAACGAATTCGTCCCACAACTCCCTGACGTTAGCCCGTAGAATAGATCGTGCGACGTCACGGGGTACGCTAGCTCCTTCTCCTTCCTCGGCTCCACCACTCTATATAAGTGCCAATCTCTTTCTCATCCGCATCTCCTCATCTGCAGGGCCAGGGAAGAAAGCAAAGCACGCACAGAGGGGGACAGCAGCTGCGGCCCACTCTCCCCTGTCGATCAGGTTCCTCTTTCCTCCGCCGTGTTGGCGGCGGGGCGGAGGGATAATAGGTAGGGGATGGACGACGCGGGCGAGATACACGCGTTCGGGCGCAGCCTGCGGCGGGAGAGCTCGGTGTGGTCGCGCGGCGGGGAGGAGCTGTTCTCGCGGTCGTCGCGGGACGAGGACGACGAGGAGGCGCTGCGATGGGCGGCGCTGGAGAAGCTGCCCACCTACGACCGCGCGCGCACGGCGGTGCTGGCCATGCCGGAGGGGGAGCTCAAGGAGGTGAACGTGGAGAAGCTGGGCGCGCAGGAGAAGCACGCGCTGCTGCAGCGCATCGCCTGGGTCGGCGACGACCACGAGCGCTTTCTCTCCAAGTTCAAGGACCGCGTCGACCGGTACGCCTCCCTACTCGCCTGGCTTGCTTGAGCTCCTCCCCTCTTAGTACTCCCGGCGACGGCCAGGGTAGCTCCTAACACTGGTCGCGTGCTGATGGCTGATGCAGAGTGGGGATCCAGCTGCCGACGATCGAGGTGAGGTACGACAACCTCAACGTGGAGGCGGAGGCGTACGTCGGGAGCAGGGGCCTGCCCACCATCCTCAACACCTACGCCAATGTACTCGAGGTACGTCACAAGAAATTCCACAAGGAAGTACTCTTACACTTCTTTTCTTTCTACACGTTGACTGTTGAGCCTGCGGTGAGAGTTAACAGAAATAGATTGAGTGCACGACCAACAGCGAAAACTGTGGCTAGGAGAGAAAACACTACAGACTGATGTTGACTGGTTTCCGATAAAGATTGCTTGACTTGGCTACCCATTTTCTCTTCCCCATCTCTTTCTAATCCGGTAAGCGTCAATTAAACAAGAGCAATATTACCACCAAAAAGGTCACTGAGCTGGTAATATATACCACAAGGCGTCAACGACAACTCGACAAGTGTCAAGTGGCACTAGGCCTCGCATGTCATCATCCTTCCACTGGATGATATTTTACTCATCTTTGCGATGGCACTGACAGCTGACACACGTTGCTCAGAAATATTTCTTGTTCCGAGAAGCAAACAAAGTCGGAAGCATAAGAGGAGCTGTACAAATCCTAACTGCCGCGACATTTTGATCCCATGTTAACACACCAGTCCTAAATATTTTGAAAAAAACATCAGTATTCTCCATTCGGAGTCAGTAAGGAAACTGTCTCGGATAAAAAGTCAAGTTTGCTCACTGAAGCTCCGAACGTTAGGATAACTGCAAATCCAGCATACTGGTCTATTATGCAGCTTCAGTGTTAGGAGTTACAAACGTGCAGGACTCCATTGCATTCATTTACCTTAATTTTTGTGCTTGCATAATATGCGTACTTACATACATGGTGGTGATCGTCTTCAAACAGGGCCTGGCAAATGCTCTCCACCTGACACAAAACAAGAAGCGGAAAATATCAATCCTTCACAATGTCAGTGGAATCATCAAGCCTCACAGGTAATTTCTAGACATGCTTTCACTTGGCAAATCATCTCCATTGAATTGTACCTTATCAGCTTATCCCATCCATTTTCAGGATGACCTTGCTTCTGGGTCCCCCTGGCGCGGGAAAAACCTCGCTGCTTTTGGCCTTGGCCGGAACCCTGCCTTCGAGTCTTAAGGTGGATCGTTTGTTCTTTTGGTTGTTCTCTTTTTCATCATGGTAACTTGCTACTACTAACATGAGGAAACATTGCAATCACAAAAGATGTCAGGGGACATAATTTACAATGGGCATACCATGGATGAGTTTGTGCCACGGAGATCGGCTGCCTATGTTAGCCAACATGATCTGCATATGGCGGAATTGACTGTCCGTGAGACAGTCAACTTCTCTGCAAAATGTCAAGGAATTGGTCACCGTTTCGGTAAGAACAAGAAAAATGGAGACCTCAAAACTCATCACAGTAGCATATTGCATTGAGTAACCTGAATTTCGTACGAAATGATCAGACCTGCTAATGGAGCTATCGAGGAGAGAAAAGGAAGAAAATATCAAACCAGATCCAGAAATTGATATTTACTTGAAGGTACTACAGTCGTTACATTTCAAATCATAGTTCACCGTATTCAGTGGTTGGGACTTGAGGACGTTTCAATAGAAAGTTTGATGCATATCAATCTTTGGTTTTTCTTATCTAGGCTGCTGCGACAGGAGAGCAGAAAGCCGAGGTGGTCACAAATCACATTTTGAAGGTGCATGCGAATCAGCTACTTATTTTATAGCTCAGTTGTAGTTTACATAGAGTTACACAGTTATAACAAGAATGCTACCAAGTTCCTTTCTTTAAGCTCACAGAAAGTTCTAGAAAATTAAAAAGTGACTACATTACTAATTCTTTGATTTATTTTTTTATTATGGAAGGTCTTGGGGTTGGATATCTGTGCCGATACACTGGTAGGCAATAATATGTTGAGAGGCATATCAGGAGGGCAAAAAAAGAGAGTAACTACAGGTAAATATAGCCTATGAGTAAGAAACCTACCAGATGCCTGTGTGTTATTATGGAACAAAATTACTTCGTACTCCTACACAATCCAACTCATCCATTCTCTGACATGGTTGTGCAGCTGAGATGCTTGTCACACCAGGACGAGCCCTTTTCATGGATGAGATATCAACTGGACTTGACAGCTCAACAACCTTCCAGATTGTGAACTCCATCCGACAAACAATCCACATTATTGGTGGAACAGCAGTCATTGCCTTGCTACAACCTGCACCAGAGACATACGAATTGTTTGATGATATAATTCTCCTCTCAGACGGTCAGGTTGTCTACAATGGCCCTCGAGAACATGTGCTCGAGTTCTTTAAATCAATGGGATTCAAATGTCCTGAGCGAAAAGGCGTAGCTGACTTCTTGCAAGAAGTGAGTGTCATCAACGTTTGAATGAAGCTTTCTCTAATTATGGATTTGTTTTAATAACACATTAGTGTGAAATGCCTTCAAAATACAAAACGTTAAATATGTAGGGAATTTCATAAAGGCAGAGTGTGCTCACAAGTGGAACAGATGGAGCGACATATTTTAATTTTTGATACAATTTGCGTCTTGGGCAAAATATGGCAAGCTGAAAATTGATAGTTGTAGAAACTCCGTCATAAGTTGGGATTTTCCCCCAAAAAAAAAAACTTCGGATTTTCTTAATACCAGAACCATAATTGGCTACAATGTTCAAGTGTGGTTGACTATAACTGGAAATTTGATAGGTTACATCAAGAAAAGATCAAGGACAATACTGGATAAACAGTGATGAGACATACCGATATGTTCCTGTTAAGGAGTTTGCGGAGGCATTTCAATCTTTCCACGTTGGTCAAGCTATAAAGAGTGAGTTAGCAGTGCCGTTTGACAAGAATGGAAGTCATCCTGCGGCTCTGAAAACATCACAATACGGTGCCAGCATGAAGGAACTACTCAAAGCTAATATCAACAGAGAGGTGCTGCTCATGAAAAGAAACTCCTTTGTGTATATATTCAAGGCAACTCAGGTGATGATGCTAAAAGGCAAAATCTATTAAAAAAATTCAACACTAACTGATTTCGTTGTTATTCCTAGATAAGTATACAAGAACATAACATAAATTTTCTTACTATTTCTCTTTATTCTTCAGTTGACAATCATGGCGATCATTGCAATGACCGTCTTTCTGCGCATCAATATGCATCATGACTCGGTGACAGATGGAGGGATATACATGGGTGCTCTCTTCTTTGGGATTTTGATGATCATGTTCAATGGTTTAGCAGAAGTAGGTCTAACTATTGCAAAGCTCCCTGTTTTTTTCAAGCAACGGAATCTTCTCTTCTTTCCAGCATGGACATACACGTTGCCGTCATGGCTCATTAAGACCCCTCTCTCCTTGCTCAATGTAACAATTTGGGTCGGCATAACATACTATGGCATTGGATTTGATCCCAACGTACAGAGGTAAGGGTGGAATTCTAACACACATGATCTTTTTTAATGTATTGCAGAAGCTAATGAAAACAATGTAATGCTACAGATTTTTTAGGCAGTTCCTGCTGCTCTTTTTAATGAACGAGGCGTCGTCTGGACTCTTTCGCTTCATTGCTGGTCTTGCAAGGCATCAGGTTGTTTCAAGCACCCTCGGTTCCTTCTGCATACTAATTTTTATGCTCACTGGTGGATTCGTCCTGGCAAGAGGTACGCAAAAGTAGCTAAGCTAAAGTCCAAAATTGATTTTGACGTGTCCACCTAAGAACACCTGGACTAAATTTCCTCAGTTCAGTTACTTTTTCCTCATTGGATGTGGTATCTGTGAATCATAGATTAAAACATTCCTTTGATTTAACAGAGAATGTAAAGAAATGGTGGATATGGGGGTACTGGATATCACCCCTGATGTACGCACAAAATGCACTATCGGTGAATGAGTTCCTAGGTCACAGCTGGAACAAGGTAAATAGACTTTTGTGAAAAAGGATAAACAATCATCTTTCTGAATATGTCTGGCTAAAGTATATTGTTACTGCTATACTACAGACAATCCCCGGTTTCAAGGAGCCACTTGGAAACCTAGTTCTGAAATCTCGAGGGGTCTTTCCTGATACGAAGTGGTACTGGATTGGTGCTGGTGCCTTGCTCGGATATGTGCTACTATTTAATATCCTCTATACCGTCTGCCTCACATTCCTCGACCGTGAGTCAGAAATAACTTGTATTTAGAATGCAAATATGTAGCTAATTTTGCAATTTCAAAAAACAATGCTGTAAATTCTAATCTCATACATTCTCCTATCTGCAGCATTTGACAGCAACCAGCCAACAGTATCTGAAGAAACATTGAAGATAAAACAAGCTAATCTCACTGGTGAAGTTTTAGAAGCATCATCGAGAGGACGGGTTAACAACAGTACAATAGCATCTAGAGGTACTTACTGATTCCATATTCATCAATTTGAAGAAGATATAACATAATGGCCAAGCGGCAAAGCTCAATAAATTTGACTTCCCAGCCTGATAGTTGAGGTATAATTTAAAATTACCACTTGCATATGTCTACCAGATACTGAGGATGGGAGCAATGATGAATCAACTTCCAATCATGCAACAGTGAATTCTAGTCCAGGCAAGAAAGGAATGGTCCTCCCTTTTGTGCCTCTCTCCATCACATTCGATGATATAAAATACAGTGTAGACATGCCACAGGTATTTTCTTTCTGAAAATTCTATAAAGTACAGATATGTACAATATATGGAACATAAATGAGTGAAAATATCATGCGTAACTCCTTTATCCAACAAAAAATGTAGGAAATTAAAGCACAAGGTGTGGCAGAGAGCCGGTTGGAACTACTGAAGGGTATCAGTGGTTCATTTAGGCCAGGAGTGCTTACAGCTCTTATGGGTGTCAGTGGTGCCGGTAAGACAACACTGATGGATGTGTTGGCTGGACGGAAGACCAGTGGATACATAGAGGGCAACATTACAATCTCTGGTTATCCAAAGAAGCAAGAAACTTTTGCTCGTGTATCAGGATACTGTGAGCAGAACGACATTCATTCACCAAATGTGACCGTCTATGAGTCTCTTGCATTCTCTTCATGGCTCCGATTACCTGCCAATGTTGATTCCTCAACAAGAAAGGTTTGCAAAGAACAATTTGCTTTTTTTTAATGTTTTCATAGTATACGAGTATATATATTTATTATAAAATTGTATGAAACATGATTAAGTGAGAAAACTAATATTGCAACTGATTATGTTCCGTAAAACAAATTGGCAACTGATCTTAAATGTTGTGTGATATAAAATATAAAATTGATAACTGTAGAATTCAAATTCACCGAAATGATTCAGACAGATATTTTGACGTGACTGTTGATCACATTTATGTACTAGTCATATCTTGGCAAGGGCGACAATACCTGCTGACTGTTCTAACACATGAAACCTGGTCTGCAGATGTTCATTGATGAGGTCATGGAATTGGTGGAACTCTCCCCCTTAAGAGATGCATTGGTTGGATTACCTGGTGTTAGTGGATTGTCGACTGAGCAAAGGAAAAGGCTAACAATAGCAGTGGAGCTGGTTGCTAACCCTTCCATCATTTTCATGGACGAACCAACATCTGGACTTGATGCACGGGCAGCAGCCATTGTCATGAGGGCAATAAGGAATACTGTAGATACAGGACGGACAGTTGTTTGCACCATTCATCAACCAAGCATCGACATATTTGAGTCTTTTGATGAGGTACTAAATGCAGTGCCTACATGTAGTAAAGAAAAAAACAGTAAAGCAACACAAGGACAATTCATACTGTTTATCAACGCTTTTAATACCTGATGATCCTGTGTGTCTTTGTAGCTCTTCCTGATGAAACGAGGAGGTGAAGAGATTTATGTAGGTCCACTAGGCCGGCACTCATGTGAACTGATCAGATATTTTGAGGTGACGAAAGAGAACATAAATTAGTGCATGTTTATATATGCAGCCTCGCACCGAACGAAAATGTTACTGAGTTGTTTTCCTTTGGTTCTACACAGGCTATTGAAGATGTCAGAAAGATTAAAGACGGTTACAATCCTTCAACATGGATGCTGGAAGTGACTAGTGCAACACAAGAACAGATGACTGGGATTAACTTCAGTCAAGTATACAAGAATTCTGAACTATATCGGTAGGCTTCTGGTTGCATTACTTCATGATTTAATAACTAAAGAATGAAAGACTGAAAAATATTGATTTAAGCTATGAAATCTTATATTTCGAAACAAAGAGCAAAAATCAACATTTTCTTCAGCACGTTTAAAGTTTAAACTAGTATTTAAGAGAGAGATCTCTAAACTACAAAACACCAGAATATTTTCAGACAAATATGCATTACAAACAACATTGAAATCATATATGGCCCATTTTAAAAGCATGACAACACTAGTATCATACTAGTATTCAGTTTAATCTTCTGCAACTGAATAGTGTCTTAAATGTGCACTAATATTGTCGGTTTTGTTGCATTTCAGGAGGAACAAAAATCTAATAAAGGAGCTAAGCACACCTCCTGAAGGTTCAAGCGACCTATCCTTTCCAACCCAATACTCACAAACTTTCCTCACACAGTGTTTTGCTTGCCTGTGGAAGCAAAGCCTGTCATACTGGAGAAACCCTCCATACACAGCTGTCAAGTACTTCTATACTACAGTGATTGCACTGTTGTTTGGGACAATGTTCTGGGGCATTGGCAAAAAAAGGTAAGATAATATGTAATAAAAGAAAGTACAAAACAATACATGGTATTTGTTGAGGAGATTACATATGGTTCTTACCTTCAAAATTCACTAGAAACATTTTACTCTTGCAGACACAATCAACAGGACTTGTTCAATGCCATGGGTTCCATGTATTCCTCAGTTTTGTTCATGGGGGTGCAGAACTCTGCCTCAGTTCAGCCAGTTGTGGCTGTTGAGCGCACGGTCTTTTACAGGGAAAGAGCGGCTCACATGTACTCACCTTTGCCATATGCATTGGGACAGGTAAATTTACTTTGCATTAACATTCGTCTGTAGTTATTTTATATGCCAAGTAAAAAAGGGAGCTCAACAAACAGATGGCATCACATTCTCATGTAAAGTATAATAAACAGATGCAAACGAGGCTTCATAAAAGGTTTCAGATAATATTGAATTACAGCCAGAAAAGATGGTACCGATAGTTAAAACAAATCCCCTAAGTGGAAAGCAACGGTAAGACAATAAGAGCCCTAACATCCTTCCCTTTGCAGGTTGCAATTGAACTTCCATACATCTTTGTCCAGTCCTTAATATATGGTGTGCTAGTATATGCTATGATTGGGTTCGAGTGGACAGCTGTCAAATTCTTTTGGTACCTGTTCTTCATGTACTTCACTCTAGCTTACTTCACATTTTACGGAATGATGTCGGTGGGCCTGACTCCAAACTACAACGTTGCCTCTGTTGCTTCCACGGCATTCTATGCTCTTTGGAACCTTTTCTCGGGATTTATTACACCAAGAACTGTAAGTATACTATTTGCTCTCAGTGTTTTAACTTCCTATACTTCCACCTCTATAACCAATAACCAAAATTTGCTCCTTCTTTTCCTAATATTATGCAAGCTCTCATGCAAAAAGTAATATTATGTGAACTGGCTACTTTATTCTACAGAGAATCCCGATATGGTGGAGGTGGTACTACTGGCTCAGCCCTATTGCATGGACACTGAATGGTCTAGTCACTTCACAGTTTGGAGATGTAACCGAAAAGTTTGATAATGGCGTGCGGGTATCCGATTTTGTAGAAAGCTATTTTGGGTACCATCATGACTTCCTGTGGGTGGTCGCTGTGGTGGTCGTCTCATTCGCTCTTCTCTTTGCTTTCCTATTCGGGCTCTCAATCAAGCTATTCAACTTCCAGAAGAGATGAGTGATCAATGAAGAACATATCCAAGTTTGACCAAAGCCCACTAAGCAGAGATAGTACAATAAGACTACGTCCTTGTAATTGTATTGGATACATGTGAATAGTAGCATAGCATATATTTTGAGAGCACAGTGCCCAGATCGAATGTATAGTGACAGTGCACATTGTGCCCAGTGCCCTAGGAGTACAGTTTTGCAAGTTGTATAAATCAAGTAATTTGCCACACCGTCGATTTGCTCTAACACCTTTGGAGCGCTCACAAAACAAAATGGTGGCATGCTGTACTCGAAATTTGACCAATCGAACTGATACGGATACCGAAATTCGCACAAGCTGTCAGGAATCGTGGGGGGAAACCATACACGGATTCAATTTATGAACCTTCCGAATGACCGATTGCACTGAAATTCGAACACCAATTGAACTAGATAAGAACTCGATCCACGAAAATGGTAAAATCGCGCCCGCTGTTTCTCAGCGCAGAAGGTACGCAAGGCGTCGCGAAGAGGCGAGACATATGCGGCGATTAGCGGCGGGGAGGGAACTCACCAGCGTGACGAGGCGATCGACGGACGACATGGAGCCCCGGCGGTGCTCGACGGAATGCCAACGAGAAAATGGAGATTTCTCGCGTTCAGAATGCTTTGCTTTTTTTTTTCTGAGGGGTCCGAATGTTTTGCTGAGCTAATCCGGCCGGCCCTGACCAACTTCAAACCTCGGCCCATCCAGCACCGGTGTTTTTGGACCAGACCTTAATCGACCGGAAGTTAGCACTACGGCCCACCTACAACTAGTATCCATTTCTCAACGAAGAAAAACCCTACAAGCCTACAACTACTGTACTGTCCAAACTATTGCAAGTGTTATTTGGGTGAAGATTTGTTAATGAGCGCTGCTATACACGCGATAAAATTGTGCCCAATTCGTGCACGATCCTTCCTAGCAGTGCCACAAGAAGCGCACAAGCATGAGCATCTGCTGCGAAGTAAGTCTCGTCCGCAGATCGTGTGGAAAGTATCGTCCGCGAAGCAATTCTGTTTGTTAACTAACAAAGCAGCTGTTACGAGGGACTGTTGGGCACCTCAGCGGTTATAAGGCTTGTACAATGATGCTATCTTAGAAGTGCCATGTAGAAATAAGCGTTGAGGTGAAGAAGAAAGAAACCATAAGAAAATGATTGTCTTCCCTTATTTAAGAGATGATCTCTTAGCATAATATGTCTCACCATCTTTTTAGGAATAAAGATATTGCAGATAATACTAAGAGATAACCCATTGTAAACATGGTTTTATTATCATCTCTAAATTATATGTTATACTTAAGATAACACCGCTTTATCAACCACTATACATGCCCTAATCAATGTTTAAAGTGGAGCCTTTTCCTCTCACGTTGTAATTTCACTTTTTTAGTTGTATTTACGAGTTTTGAGAATTGTAATTTTTCTAAAGTCTCTCTGATATCTCGTGTATCATATTTTTATTGAAAGTAAACCTGGGAGCATCTATTTGCCATGTACCTCAAAAAAACGGTTGCATCAGTCACTTCTTATTTAGAACGTTAGATCTTCATCCAACAATCCAAAACAAATCGCGTATTGTGCATTTTCCTATCCTCACGCACGCCCCTAGCCTGCCTCGCCGGCATCGACCACCCATGGTTGGCGGGTGCTACCGTGCACCGCCTCGTCCCCCCCGTCCCCCCCGAGCCTCCCCTACCGTCATTGTGGTTGCCGCCCAGGCCAGCCCTCTAAGCCTGGTATCACCGATGAAGAACTCCGGCGATTCCCTGCACCCCCACCACCCGACCCATAAAATATGCCAATATGGCTACAAGTTCCACCTACATTATAATTGTTAATTGTGTACTGATTTGGACCGCTAGCAGCCGACAAAACTTTTTTGCATGTGTGTTAGAAATTATAGCATGAAACAAAATTACAATGCACAATTAAAATTATGACAAAAATGATAGTGTAACAAGTGTAGCACCACCAAACTTAAGGTAAGGAACTATCATGCCCTAGCTCCATTGTGTTTGTTCTCATGCCGCCCGGCAAGAGGAAATATCCATCGGGTAGCCACAAAAGGAAAAAAATAAAGAAGGAAGAGAATAAATTGATACACTCAAAGCGCGGAGGTATTCACAAATTTCTCAAGCCAAGTAATATTGGTGCTTCCACTAGTTTGCCAAACCGAAATGATGCGTTGGCGATTGTTGCCATAGTGGAAGAGCAACAGACTAATGAAAATTTGGATTCTGATCAGCAAGAAGAAAATATCAATTCCAACATCGACGATAACAATGTAAGTGGCTCCGAGAATGTAGGTAATTCGTCGGATGCACATGCCCAATCTGCTAGTGTTGATGAACAATCAGTTTATACTGTTGATTGATACATCTCCAACGTTCTATAATTTATGAAGTATTCATGCCATGTTTACAACAATTATGTATGGTTTTGGTATGATTTGAATGGAACTAACCTAGACTGACGTTGTTTTCAGCAGAACTACCGTGGTGTTGTTTTTTGTGCAGAAATAAAAGTTCTCCAAATGCAACGAATTTTTTTTGACAATTTTCTTTGAAACAAAAGAGGCACTAGAAGCTTCGTGGAAGGACCGACAGGTGAAGAGGTGGCCACTACCCACCAAGACGCGCCAAGGGCCTTAGCCGTGGGCTGGTGGGTAGTGGGCACCTCGTGGCCCATCCAGACGTGAGACTGATGCCAAGAAATCCTATAAATACAGAAACCCCCCAGAAATAACCCTAGATCAGAAGTTCCGCCACCGCAAGCCTCTGTAGCCACGAAAAACCAATCTAGACCCTGTTCCGGCACCTTGCCGGACGGGAAAATCATCATCGAAGGCCATCTTCATCATCCCGATGGCCACTATGATGAGGAGGGAGTAGTCCACCCTCGGGCTTGAGGGTTTGTACTGGTAGCTATGTGTGATCTCTCTCTCTCTCTCTCTCTCTCTCTCTCGTGTTCTTGATTTGGCACGATCTTGATGTATCGCGAGCTTTGTTAATATAGTTGGATCATATGATGTTTTCCCCTCTCTTTCTTGTTGTGATGAATTGAGTTCTACCTTTGAGATTTCACTTTTATCGGACTGAATACTTTGTTGGATTTGAGAGCACTTGATATATGTCTTGGCACTCAACTCGCGGATTCTCGAGGTGACATTGGCGTAATCTATGCATAGGGGTTGATGCACGTTTTCGTCCTTGTTTCTCCGGTAGAAATCTTGGGGCACTCTTTGAAGTTCTTTGTGTTGGATCGAGTATTATGAATCTGAAATTGTTTGATGCATATCATATAATCAAATCACGGATACTCGTGGTGACATTGGAGTATCTAGGTGACATTAGAGTTGGTTGATGTGTATCTTATGGTGTTATTTTAGTATGAACTCTTGGGCTATTTGTGACACTTATAGGAATAGCTCTATAGATCTATCGGAAAGGATAACTTTGAGGTGGTTCCGCACCCTACAAACAATTTCTTCTTATGTTCTCCGCTAGATAAGAACTTTGGAGTGATTCTTCGTCGCACGTTGAGGGGTTGTTATATGGTCCAATTATATTAGCATTGTTGAGAGATTGCACTAGCGAAAGCATGAACCCTAGGCCTCATTTTCAAGCATTGCAATACCATTTGTGCTCACTTTTGTTACTCATTACCTTGCTATTTTATTACAAAAATCAGTATGTACTATCATTACTACACTTGCATCACCATCTCTTCACTGAACTAGTGCACCTATACAATTTACCATTGTATTTGGTGTGTTGGGGATACAAGAGACTTTTTATTATTTGGTTATAGGGTTGTTTGAGAGAGACCATCTTCATCCTACGCCTCTCACGGATTGATAAACCTTAGGCCATCCACTTGAGGGAAATTTGCTACTGTCCTACAAAACTCTGTGCTTGGAGGCCCAATACGAGGTTACAGGAACAAGTTGTGTAGTAGACATCACCGATATTTAGGATCAACGAAATTGGGATAATCTTGATAATACAGCAAGAGATTGTTGGGGAACGTAGTATTTCAAGAAAAATCCTACGATCACGCAAAATCTATCTAGAAGAAGCATAGCAACGAGCAGAGAGAGTGTGTCCACGTATCCTAGTAGACCGAAAGCGGAAGCGTTTAGTAACGCGGTTGATGTAGTCGAACGTCTTCGCGATCCAACTGATCCAAGTACCGAACGCACGGCACCTCCGCGATCTGCACACGTTCAGCTCGGTGACGTCCCTCGAACTCTTGATCCAGTTGAGGCCGAGGGAGAGTTTCGTCAGCACGACGGCGTGGTGACGGTGATGATGAAGTTACCGGCGCAGGGCTTCGCCTAAGCACTACGATGATATGACCGAGGTGTGTTTCTGTGGAGGGGAGGCACCGCACACGGCTAAAAGATCAACTTGTGTGTCCTAGGGTGCCCCCTTGCCCCCGTATATAAAGGAGGGAGAGGGAGAGGCAGCCGGCCCTAGGGGGCGCGCCAAAGTGTGGAGTCCTACTAGGACTCCCTAGTCCTAGTAGGATTCCACCTCCCACATGGAGTAGGAAAGGGGGAAGGGAGAAGGAGAAGGAAAGGGGGGGCGGCCCCCTTCTCCTAGTCCTAATCGGCCTCCTGCCCAAGGGGGGGGCGCACCAGCCCCTTGTGGGCTAGTGTGCTTCCCTCTTATGGCCCATAAGGCCCATAACTTCTCCTGGGGGGTTCCAGTAACCTCCCGGTACTCCGGAAAATACCCGAACTTCTCCGGAACCATTCCGATGTCCGAATATAGCCTTCCAATATATCAATCTTTATGTCTTGACCATTTCGAGACTCCTCTTCATGTCCGTAATCTCATCCGGGACTCCGAACAAACTTCGGTTCATCAAATCACATAACTCATAATACAAATCGTCATCGAACGTTAAGTGTGCGGACCCTACAGTTTCGAGAACTATGTAGACATGACCGAGACACATCTCTGGTCAATAACCAATAGCGGAACCTGGATTCTCATATTGGCTCCTACATATTCTACGAAGATCTTTATCGATCAAACCACATAACAACATACGTTGTTCCCTTTGTCATCAGTATGTTACTTGCCCGAGATTCGATCGTCGATATCATCATACCTAGTTCAATCTTGTTACCGGCAAGTCTCTTTACTCGTTCCGTAATACTTCACCCCGCAACTAACTCATTAGTCACATTGCTTGCAAGGCTTATAGTGATGAGCATTACCGAGAGGGCCCAGAGATACCTCTCTGAAACACGAGTGACAAATCCTAATCTCGATCTATGCCAACCCAACAAATACCTTCGGAGACACCTGTAGAGCATCTTTATAATCACCCATTTACGTTGTGACGTTTGATATCACACAAAGTGTTCCTCCGGTATTCGGGAGTTGCATAATCTCATAGTCTGAGGAACATGTATAAGTCATGAAGAAAGCAGTAGCAACGAAACTGTAACGATCATAATGCTAAGCTAACGAATGGATCTTGTCCATCACATCATTCTCCTAATGATGTGATCCCGTTCATCAAATGACAACACATGTCTATGGTTAGGAAACATAACCATCTTTAATAAACGAGCTAGTCAAGTAGAGGCATACTAGGGACACTTATGTTTTGTCTATGTATTCACACATGTACTAAGTTTTCGGTTAATACAATTCTAGCATGAATAATAAACATTTATCATGATATAAGGAAATAAAATAATAACTTTATTATTGCCTCTAGGGCATATTTCCTTCAGTCTCCCACTTGCACTAGAGTCAATAATCTAGTTCACATCGCCATGTGATTTAACACCAATAGTTCACATCTTTATGTGATTAACACCCATAGTTTACATCGCCATGTGACCAACCCTCAAAGGGTTTACTAGAGTCAATAATCTAGTTCACATCGCTATGTGATTAACACCCAAGAGTAAAAAGGTGTGATCATGTTTTGCTTGTGAGAGAAACTTTAGTCTACGGGTCTGCCACATTCAGATCCGTATGTATTTTGCAAATGTCTATGTCTACAATGCTCTGCATGGAACTACTCTAGCTAATTTCTCCCACTTTCAATATGTATCTAGATCAAGACTCAGAGTCATCCAGATTGGTGTCAAAGCTTGCATCTACGTAACTCTTTACGACGAACTCTTTTATCACCTTCATAACCGAGAAATATTTCCTTAGTCCTCTAAGGATAATTTTGACCGCTGTCCAGTGATCTACTCCTAGATCACTATTGTACTCCCTGCCAAAATCATGCTAAGGTATACAATAGGTCAGTTACACAGCATAGCATACTTTATAGAACCTATGACTGATGCATAGGGAATGACTTTTCATTCTCTTTATATTTTCTGTCGTGGTCGGGTTTTGAGTCTTTACTCAACTTCACACCTTGCAACACAGGCAAGAACTCCTTCTTTGACTGTTCCACTTTGAACTACTTCAAGAACTTGTGAAGGTATGTACTCATTGAAAAAATTTATCAAGCGTCTTGATCTATATCTATATATCTTGATGCTCAATATGTAAGCAGCTTCACCGAGGTCTTTCTTTGAAAAACTCCTTTCAAACACTCCTTTATGGTTTCCAGAAAATTCTACATCATTTCCGATCAACAATATGTCATTCACATATAATTATCAGAAAGGCTGTAGTGCTCCCACTCACTTTCTTGTAAATAGAGGCTTCACCGCAAGTCTGTATAAAACTATATGCTTTGATCAACTTATCAAAGCGTATATTCCAACTCCGAGAAGCTTGCACCAGTCCATAGATGGATCACTGGAGCTTGCACATTTTGTTAGCACCTTTAGGATTGACAAAACCTTCTAGTTGTATCATATACAACTCTTCTTTAATAAATTCATTAAGGAATGCAGTTTTGATATCCATTTGTCAGATTTCATAAAACGTGGCAATTGGTAACATGATTCAGACAGACTTTAGGCATCGATATGAGTAAGAAAATCTCATCGTAGTCAACGTCTTGAACTTGTCAAAAACCCTTTTCGACAAGTCGAGCTTTGTAGATAGTAAGACTACTATTAGCGACCGTCTTCCTCTTGAAGATCCATTTATTCTCAATGGCTTGCCGATCATCAGGCAAGTCCACCAAAGTCCACACTTTGTTCTCATACATGGATTCTATCTCAGATTTTCATGGCCTCAACCCATCTGTCGGAATCTGGGCTCATCATCGCTTCCTCATAGTTCGTAGGTTCATCATGGTCTATTAACATGACTTCCATAACAGGATTACCACTTTGGTGCGGATCGTATTCTGGTTGACCTACGAGGTTGGTAGTAATTTGATCTGAAGTTTCATGATCATCATCATTATTTTCCTCACAAATTGGTGTAGGCATCACTGGAACTGATTTCAGTGATGAGCTAGTTTCCAATTCGAGAGAAGGTACAATTACCTCATCAAGTTCTACTTTCCCACCCACTTCTTTCGAGAGAAACTTCTTCTCTAGAAAGGATCCACTCTTAGCAACAAAGATCTTGCCTTCGGATCTATGATAGAAGGTGTACCCAACAGTTTTTTTGGGTATCCTATGAAGACACACTTCTCCGATTTGGGTTTGAGCTTATCAGGCTAAAACTTTTTCACATAAGAATCACAACCCCAAACTTTAAGAAACGACAACTTAGGTTTCTTGCTAAACCACAGTTCATACGGTGTCGTCTCAACGGATTTTTAGACGGTGCCCTATTTAACGTGAATGCAGCTGTCTCTAATGCATACCCCCAAAATGATAGTGGTAAATCGGTAAGAGACATCATAGATCGCACCATATCTAATAAAGTACGGTTACGACGTTCGGACACACCATTATGCTGTGATGTTTCAGGTCGCATGAGTTTGTGAAACTATTCCACATTGTTTTAATTGAAGGCCAAACTCGTAACTCAAATATTCGCTTCTGCGATCAGATCGTAGAAACTTTATTTTATTGTTACGACTCTGAAATTCTTTGAACTTTTCAAATGTTTCAGACTTATGTTTCATTAAGTAGATATACCCATATCTTCTCAAATCATCTGTGAATGTCAGAAAATAATGATACTCGCCGCGATCCTCAACACTCATCGGACCGCATACATCGGTATGTATTATTTCCAATAAGTCAGTGGCTCGCTCCATTGTTCCGGAGAACGGAGTCTTAGTCATCTTGCCCATGAGGCATGGTTCGCAAGCATCAAGTGATTCCAAAAGCCCATCAGCATGGAGTTTTTTCATGCGCTTTACACCAATATGACCTAAACGGCAGTGCCACAAGTATGTTGCACTATCATTATCAACTTTGCATCTTTTGGCATCAATATTATGAATATGTGTATCACTACGATCGAGATTCAATAAACCATTCACCTTGGGTGTATGACCATAGAAGGTTTTATTCATGTAAATAGAATAACAATTATTCTTTGATTTAAATGAATAACCGTATTGCAATAAACATGATCCAATCATATTATGCTCAACGCAAACACCAAATAACATTTATGTTAGGTTCAACACTAATCCTGAAGGTAAAGGGAGTGTGCGATGATGATCTTATCAACCTTGGAATCACATCCAACACACATCGTCACCTCGCCCTCAACTAGTCTCTGTTCATTTTGTAACTCCTGTTTCAAGTTACTAATCATAGCAACTGAAGCAGTATCAGATACCCAGGGGCTACTATGAACACTAGTAAAGTACAAAGCAATAACATGTATATCATATATACTTGTGTTCACTTTGCCATCCTTCTTATCCGCCAAGTATTTGGGGCAGTTCCGCTTCCAGTGACCATTTCCTTTGCAGTAGAAGCACTCAGTTCCAGGGTTAGATCTAGCTTTGGGCTTTTTCACGGGAGTGGCAACTTGCTTGCCTTTTCTTCTTGAAGTTCCCTTTCTTTTCCTTGCCCTTTTACTTGAAACTAGTGGTCTGGTCAACCATCAATGCTTCATGCTTTATCTTTATTTCTACCTTCACCGATTTCAGCATCGCGAAGAGCTTGGGAATTGTTTCCGTTATCCCTTGCATATTATAGTTCATCACGAAGTTCTAATAACTTGTTGAGAGTGACTAGAGAATTCTGTCAATCACTATCTTATCTGGAAGATTAACTCCCACTTGATTCAAGTGATTGTAGTACTCAAACATTCTGAGCACATGCTCACTAGCTGAGCTATTCTCCTCCATCTTGTAGGCAAAGTACTTTATCAGAGGTCTCATACCTATTAGCACGGGCATGAGTCTGAAATACCAATTTCAACTCTTGGAACATCTCATATGCTCCATGTCGTTCAAAACATTTTTTGAAGTCCCGGTTCTAAGCCGTAAAGCATAGCGCACTAAACTATCAAGTAGTCATCATACCGAGCTTGTCAAACGTTCATAACGTCTACATCTGCTCCTGCAATAGGTCTGTCACCTAGCGGTGCATCAAGGACATAATTCTTCTGTGTAGCAATGAGGATAATCCTCAGATCACGGACCAAGTCCGCATCATTGCTACTATCATTTTTCAACTTATTTTTCTCTAGGAACATATCACGAATAAACGAGGAACTACATCGCGAGCTATTGATCTACAACATAATTTGCAAATAATATCAGGACTAAGTTCATGATAAATTTAAGTTCAATTAATCATATTACTTAAGAACTCCCACTTAGATAGACATCCCTCTAGTCATCTAAGTGATCACGTGATCCATATCAACTAAACCATGTCTCATCATCACGTGAGATGGAGTAGTTTTCAATGGTGAACATCACTATGTTGATCATATCTACTATATGATTCACGCTTGACCTTTCAGTCTCAGTGTTCCGAGGCCATATCTGCATATGCTAGGCTCGTCAAGTTTAATCCGAGTATTCTGCATGTGCAAAACTGGCTTGCACCCATTGTATGTGAACGTAGAGCTTATTACACCCGATCATCATGTGGTGTCTTGGCACGACGAACTGTAGCAACGGTGCATACTCAGGGAGAACACTTATACCTTGAAATTTAGTGAGAGATCATCTTATAATGCTACTGTCGTACTAAGCAAAATAAGATGCATAAAAGATAGACATCACATGCAATCAAATAAGTGATATGATATGGCCATCATCATCTTGTGCCTTTGATCTTCATCTCCAAAGCACCGTCATGATCACCATCATCACCGGCTTGACACCTTGATCCCCATCGAAGCATCATTGTCGTCTCGCCAACTATTGCTTCTACGACTATCGCTACCGCTTAGTGATAAAGTAAAGCAATTACATGGCGATTGCATTTCATACAATAAAGCGACAACCATATGGCTCCTGCCAGTTACCGATAACTGTTACAAAACATGATCATCTCATACAACAATTTATATATCATCACATCTTGACCATATCACATCACAGCAAGCCCTGCAAAAACAAGTTAGACGTCCTCTACTTTGTTGTTGCAAGTTTTACGTGGCTGCTACGGGCTTTTAGCAAGAACCGTTCTTACCTACGCATCAAAACCACAATGATTTTTCGTCAAGTGTGCTGTTTTAATCTTCAACAAGGACCGGGCGTAGTCACACTCGATTCAACTAAAGTTGGAGAAATAGACACCCACTAGCCACCTGTGTGCGGAGCACGGCGGTAGAACCAGTCTCATGAACGCGGTCATTTAATGTCGGTCTGGGCCGCTTCATCCAACAATACCCCCGAATCAAAGTATGACATGTTGGTAAGCAGTATGACTATTATCTCCCACAACTCTTTGTGTTCTACTCGTGCATATAACATCTACGCATAGACCTGGCTCGGATGCCACTGTAGGGGAACGCGGTATTTCAAAAAATTTCCTACGGTCATGCAAGATCTATCTAGGAGATGCATAGCAACGAGCGGGAGAGTGTGTCCACATACCCTCATAGACCAAAAGCGGAAGCATTAAGTAACACGGTTGATGTAGTTGAATGTCTTCGCGATCCAACCGATCAAGTACCGAACGCACGACACCTCCGTGATCTACACACGTTCAGCTCGGTGACGTCCCTCGAACTCTTGATCCAGCTGAGGCCGAGGGAGAGTTTCGTCAGCATGACGGCGTGGTGACGGTGATGATGAAGTTACCGCCGCAGGGCTTCGCCTAAGCACTGCAATGATATGACCGAGGCGGAAATATGTGGAGGGGGCACCACACACGGTTAAGAATCAACTTGTGTGTCTGTGGGGTGCCCCCTCCCCCGTATATAAAGGAGTGGAGGAGGGGAGGGCCGGCCCTCTCTATGGCGCGCCCCAAGGGGGATTCCTACTCCTAGTAGGAGTAGGTTTCCCCCCGCTTGGGGGCGCGCGCCTCCCACTTGGCCGCCTCCTCCTCTCTCCCACCATGGACCATTAAGGCCCATTAACTCCCGGGGGGTTCCGGTAACCTCCCGGTACTCCAGAAAATGCCCGAACTCATCTGAAACCTTTCCGGTGTCCAAACATAGCCTTCCAATCCGGAGTAGGTCGATATATTGGAAGGCTATGTTTGGACACCGGAAAGGTTTCAGATGAGTTCGGGCATTTTCCGGAGTACCGGGAGGTTACCGGAACCCCCCGGGGAGTTAATGGGCCTTAATGGGCCATGGTGAGAGAGAGGAGGAGGCGGCCAAGTGGAAGGCGCGTGCCCCCCAAGCCCAATCCGAATTGGGGGGGGGGGTGGCCCCCCTTTCCTTCTCTCCTTCTCCCTCTTCCTTCTTCTCCTACTCCAACTAGGGAAGGGGGGAAACCTAATCCTACTAGGAGTAGGAATCCCCCTTGGGGCGCGCCATAGAGAGGGCCGGCCCTCCCCTCCTCCATTCCTTTATATACGGGGGAGGGGGCACCCCACAGACACACAAGTTGATTCTTAACCGTGTGTGGTGCCCCCTCCACATATTTCCACCTCGGTCATATCGTTGCAGTGCTTAGGCGAAGCCCTGCGTCGATAACTTCATCATCACCGTCACCACGCCATCGTGCTGACGAAACTCTCCCTCGGCCTCAGCTGGATCAAGAGTTCGAGGGACGTCACCGAGCTGAACGTGTGCAGATCGCGGAGGTGCCGTGCGTTCGGTACTTGATCGGTTGGATCGCGAAGACGTTCTACTACATCAACCGCGTTACTTAACGCTTCCGCTTTCGGTCTACGAGGGTACGTGGACACACTCTCCCGCTCGTTGCTATGCATCTCCTTGATACGTCTCCAACATATCTATAATTTTACATTGTTCCATGCTATTATATTATCTGTTTTGGATGTTTAATGGGCTTTAATAGGCTATTTTATTTTATTTTTGGGACTAACCGATTAACCGGAGGCCCAGTGCCAGTTGCTGTTTTTTTGCCTATTTCAGTGTTTCGCAGAAAAGGAATATCAAACGGAATCCAAACGGAATGAAACCTTCGCGAGGATCTTTTTTTTGGAACAAACGCAATCCAGGAGACTTGGAGTGGACGTCAAGGAAGCAACGAGGCGTCCACGAGGGGGGAGGACGCGCCCAGGGGGGTAGGCACGCCCCCCACCCTCGTGGGCCCCTCGTGGCTCCACCGACATACTTCTTTCGCCTATATATACTCTCATACCCTGAAAACATCCAGGGGAGCCACGGAACCACTTTTCCACCACCGCAACCTTCTGTACCCGTGAGATCCCATCTTGGGGCCTTTTCCGGTGATCTGCCGGAGGGGGATTCGATCACGGAGGGCTTCTACATCAACACCATAGTCTCTCCGATGATGTGTGAGTAGTTTACCTCAGACCTTCGGTTCCATAGTTATTAGCTAGATGGCTTCTTCTCTCTCTTTGGATCTCAATACAAAGTTCTCCTTGATTCTCTTGGAGATCTATTCGATGTAATTCTTTTGCGGTGTGTTTGTCGAGATCCGATGAATTGTGGGTTTATGATCAAGATTATCTATGAACAATATTTGATTCTTCTCTGAATTCTTATATGCATGGTTTGATATCTTTGCAAGTCTCTTCGAATTATCGGTTTAGTTTGGCCTACTAGATTGATCTTTCTTGCAATGGGAGAAGTGCTTAGCTTTGCGTTCAATCTTGCGGTGTCCTTTCCCAGTGACAGCAGGGGCAACAAGGCACGTATTGTATTATTGCCATTGAGGATAAAAATATGGGGTTTATATCATATTGCTTAAGTTTATCCCTCTACATCATGTCATCTTGCCTAATGCGTTACTCTATTCTTATGAACTTAATACTCTAGATGCATGCTGGATAGCGGTCGATGTGTGGAGTAATAGTAGTAGATGCAGAATCGTTTCGGTCTACTTGTCACGGACGTGATTGATACGTCTCCAACATATCTATAATTTTTTATTGTTCCATGCTACATTATATTATGTTTTGGACATTAATGGGCTTTATTATACACTTTTATATTATTTTTGGGACTAACCTATTAATCGGAGGCCCAGCCCAGAATTGCTGTTTTTTTGCCTATTTCAGAGTTTCGCAGAAGAAGAACATCAAACGGAGTCCAAACGGAATGAAACCTTTGGGAACGTGATTTTCAGAACGAACGTGATCCAGAGGACTTGGACCCTACGTCATGACATCAACCGGGAAGGCATGAGGTAGGGGGCGCGCCCTCCACCCTCGTGGGCCCCACGTTGCTCCACCGACGTACTTCTTCCTCCTATATATACCTACGTACCCCCAAACTACCAGATACGGAGCCAAAAACCTAATTCCACCGCCGCAACCTTCTGTACCCGTGAGATCCCATCTTGGGGCCTTTCCCGGAGCTCCGCCGGAGGGGGCATCGATCATGGAGGGCTTCTACATCAACACCATAGCCTCTCCGATGATGTGTGAGTAGTTTACCTCAGACCTTCGGGTCCATAGTTATTAGCTAGATGGCTTCTTCTCTCTTTTTGGATCTCAATACAATGTTCTCCCCCTCTCTTGTGGAGATCTATTCGATGTAATCTTCTTTTGCGGCGTGTTTGTTGAGACCGATGAATTGTGGGTTTATGATCAAGTTTATCTATGAACAATATTTGAATCTTCTCTGAATTCTTTTATGTATGATTGGTTATCTTTGCAAGTCTCTTTGAATTATCAGTTTGGTTTGGCCTACTAGATTGATCTTTCTTGCAATGGGAGAAGTGCTTAGCTTTGGGTTCAATCTTGCGGTGTCCTTTCCCAGTGATAGTAGGGGCAGCAAGGCACGTATTGTATTGTTGCCATCGAGGATAACAAGATGGGGTTTGTTGTTGGAACACGCGGTACGCTACTCTAGCGCCAAACAAAATTTTCTACCGCGCACCCAAGATCATGCTGCTGGAAATAGATCACGGGATCGGGTTTACCACTAGACGCGCAGTCACCACAGCGGAAGTAGAGTTGGTGATGCATGTAGCCGATCTCCCGGGCCGTCTCCTCCTCGCGTTGCCGATCTCCCGCGAATAGCGAAGACCCGTGAACGGTGATCTCCCGCGAACGTCACCTCGCGGTTCTCTCGAATGGTTCATCCAAGCACCGCAGATGCGATGCCTCCAAGGTATCCACACGTACGGGGAGCAGCGTCGAGCGGCGGACTGCTAGGTCCGGTCGTGCGGCATGGGCATGGGGAGTGGCGGTGGCTAACCAGGGTTCAATACGATCAACCCTAAGTGGTGTGCCCACTCCCCTTTATATAGACCTCCGAGGTGGGCTCAACACTTGAGCCCACTAGGAGTCCACATCCATTTTCCACTCAGATCCAATCCGAATGGGCTGCAGCCCCTTAAGTGTGCGACCCTATAGGTTCACGTACACATGGACACGACCAGAGTCGATAGTTGGTAGCGGCTCCTAGCAGAACGTGCCAACTCCCATGTGGGGGTAAAGTCGTTTGACGAACCTCGACAATGTGGCATATGCAACATTCCTTTTGCCTCACGATATTTGTTGTCGAGCTCAAGGCGAGTACTTGTCACCCTTGTGTTAGCTCGACCTCTCTTCTCGAAACCATGATACAGATTCCCGAACTGGGTTAACACTTAACCCAAGTCGCATGGCCATGCTTTCCGAATCTGATCACTCGAGAGGGCCCAGAGAATATCTCTCCAAATAGGAGGGGCAAATTCCATCTTGGTCAACCATATCTCGCGGCATGTCTCACGACTCACCTGAAAGCTACCGTTATAACTACCCAGTTACGGAGTAGCGTTTGATAGACCCTAAGTGAGTCGATCCTCATCCCGAGAACATGCGAGGACCTCAGGTCTAGGACATGGCATATACATTGCACTTGAGACTAACAAATGACAATATCTCGCTGCGTCTCAAAGTGGGTCTGTCCGGCTTGGTGATCTCCATCCCCAAGCCCATACTATCGGTTTAGCATCTCCATGCACATGACTTGTGAAACATAGTCATCAACCGAGTCGTATACTAGTCAAGGATATGTGTCCGCATAACCTTATCAACTAGGGACCATTAAAACAATCATCATACAATACATAGTTCCACAAACAAGTCACATACTTATTGATACATATCATTGATGATGTTCAAGGACAATACAAAGGACTCATGAATACATATGGAAATATCATCATCACATGATTGCCTCTAGGGCATATCTCCAACACTTGCACTATTATTATTTTCATATCATTCGGTCATCCAAGTGAAAGTCAATAATGACGATATTCGATGAGCTGGCCGTGGCAAAGAGAAACTGGCATGAACTCGACTTGTTCTGTCTGTGTAAATATGTTTAACCAAGTATCCATGCTTCAGCCCATTAGAATTAAACATGTTTGCAATGACAATTAGAGATTATAGTTTCTCATGCCATGCATAAGTAGCTGGGAGTTGATAATGATTTATCTTGGATATCAACATAGCGTTAAGATGATTGTGATGTAGTATGATGATATGGTATCCTCCCCTGAATGTTCGAGTGGCTTGACTTGGCACATGTTCATCCATGTAGTTGAATCAAAACCAACATAGCCTCTATGATATTTATGTTCATGGTGTTCATATCCTAATCATGCTAGTGTCCAATGTTACTTATGCATAATGCATGGTTATGATCGTTGTTTCTCTCTAGCTGGCCGCTTCTCAATCTTAATTGCTAGCCTTCGCCTGTACTAAGTGGGAATTCTGCTTGTACATCAAAAACCTTGATCCCAAAGTTATTCCAGATGAGTCCACCATACCTACCTATATACGGTATTACCCTGCCGTCCTAAGTAAATTTGCATGTGCCACCTCTAAAAACTTCTAAAAAAATTATCCGTTTTGTGTGCCTGAATTGTTCATGGAACGACAGGAGGTGGTCGATATCTTCCGTGCTAAGCGGGTTATCCTTAGGTCGAGTGTTTATTCACTCGCCATTGCACGAGGAAATGGGCGTTATTAGGGATGCCCAGTCCCAAACTGCAAACATGAAAAAAGAGTTCATCTCTTGAATAATCAAACAAAAACTCCCATTGGAGCCAAAACCTTTACTTTCCACTTGGGGACCGCCACTAGCATGCTTAGCATGGAAGATGTTGATAACTGATGGTTGTGAAGTGAATGAGAAGGGGGCATGTCTCAAAATATCATTTATCTCTGTTTTAAAAATTGAGCTCTGGCACATCTACAAAACCCTACTTCCCTCTGCGAAGGAACTTTCTATTTACTTTTATGTTGTGTCATCACTTTCTAGAGCACACCTGTCATGATTTATGCATTGTGTATAGCTAATGTTGGGTGCATCATGACTGGATCTTTTCTACCATGAATTACAATGTTTAGTCGCTGCTTGTCGTTTGGAGGTGCTCTGCATTTATGTTTTGCGGTCTCAGAAAGGGCTAGCGAGATACCATTATTATCATATTATATCTTGGTTGTTTTGACAACATGTTGCTAATTGAGATATATTATTATTGCTCGCTAGCTGATTATGTCATTGATATGAGTCATTATAATCTTTAAATGTTATTGCTGACATGGTTAGTTATAATGCTGGCTGAAAACCTGGGTGCTATTTAAGCTTATTTATGCAAACAAGAGCAAAAGAGTTCGTAAAAGTTTTTCTTTCTCACTTTCAGTTTATCTTGAGAGAAGCCACTAGTGAAACCTATGGCCCCCGGGTCTATTTTACATCATATAAGTTTCAGATCTACAATTCTCGTTTGCTATTTATTTATTTGCAATCTTTACTTTCCAATCTATACAACAAAAATACCAAAAATATTATCTTATTATCTTTATCAGATCTCACTTTTGCAAGTGGTCGTGAAGGGATTGAGAACCCCTTTATCGTGTTGGTTGCAAGGTTCTTATTTGTTTGTGCAGGTACTAGGCGACTTGCGTGTAATCTCCTACTGGATTGATACCTTGGTTCTCAAAAACTGAGGGAAATACTTACGCTACTTTGCTGCATCACCCTTTCCTCTTCAAGGGAAAACCAACGCATGCCCAAGAGGTAGCAAGAAGGATTTCTGGCGCCGTTGCCGGGGAGATTTGCACCAAGTCAAGTCAAGAGTTGATCTCCCATCAACTAGCCAATTTCTGGCTCTGTTGCCGGGGAGATCTATGCTCAAGTCAAGACATACCAAGTACCCATCACAAACTCTTATCCCTCGCATTACATTATTTGCCATTTGCCTCTCGTTTTCCTCTCCCCCACTTCACCCTTGCCGTTTTATTCGCCTCTTCTTTTGTTCGCCCTTTTTCCGTTCGCCTTCTTTCGCTTGCTTCTTGTGTGCTTGTGTGTTGGATTGATTGCTTGTCACGATGGCTCAAGATAATACTAAATTATGTGACTTCTCCAATACCAACAACAATGATTTTATTAGCACTCCTATTGCTCCTCTTACCGATGCTGAATCTTGTGAAATTAATGCTGCTTTGTTGAATCTTGTCATGAAAGATCAATTCTCTGGCCTTCCTAGTGAAGATGTCGCTACCCATCTAAACAACTTTGTTGATCTGTGCGATATGCAAAAGAAGAAAAATGTGGATAATGATATTGTTAAATTGAAGCTATTTCTGTTTTCGCTTAGAGATCGTGCTAAAACTTGGTTCTCTTCTTTGCCTAAAAATAGTATTGATTCATGGAATAAGTGCAAAGATGCTTTTCCTCCCGCTAAGATCATCTCTCTTAGGAACGATATTATGAATTTTAAGCAACTTGATCATGAGCATGTTGCACAAGCTTGGGAGAGGATGCGATTAATGATACGTAATTGCCCTACACACGGTTTGAATTTATGGACGATTATACAAAAAATTTATGCCGGATTGAATTTTGCTTCCAGAAATCTTTTAGATTCGGCCGCGGGAGGCACTTTTATGGAAATCATTTTAGGAGAAGCTACTAAACTTCTACTCCCCCCGTTCGGAATTACTTGTCGCACAAATGGATGTGTCTAGACGTATTTTAGTTCTAGATACATCCATTTCCGAGACAAGTAATTCTGAACGGAGGGAGTAGATAATATTATGGTTAATTATTCTCAATGGCATACCGAAAGATCCGCTAGTAAAAAAGTTCATGCGATTGAAGAGATCAATGTTTTGAGTGGAAAGATGGATGAACATATGAAATTGTTTGCTAATAAGAGTGTTCCTTCTGATCCTAATGATATGCCTTTCTCCACTTTGATTGAGAATAATAGTGAATCTATGGGTGTGAATTTTGTTGGTAGGAACAACTTTGGTAATAACGCGTATAGAGGAAACTTTAATTCTAGGCCGTTCCCTAGTAATTCCTCTAATAATTATGGTAATTCCTACAACAACTCTTATGGAAATTTTAATAATATGCCCTCTGATTTTGAGACTAGTGTTAAAGAATTTATGAATTCGCAAAAGAATTTCAATGCTTTGCTTGAAGAAAAATTGCCTAAGATTGATGAGTTGGCTAGGAACGTGGATAGAATTTCTCTTGATGTTGATTCTTTGAAACTTAGATCTATCCCTCCTAAGCATGATATCAATGAGTCTCTCAAAGCCATGAGAATTTCCATTGATGAGTGCAAAGAAAGAACCGCTAGGATGCGTGCTAAGAAAGATTGCTTTGTGAAAGCGTGTTCTTCTAGTTTTCATGATAATAATAATAAAGATCTAAATGTGATTGATGTTTCCCCTATTAAATCTTTGTTTTGCAATTTGAATCTTGATAAAGATGGGACTGGAGATGAGTCAACTTTAGTTAAAAGGCGTCCCAATGATTCGGAGTTTTTAGATCTTGATGCAAAAATTGATAAAAGTGGGATTGAAGAGGTCAAAACTTTACATAGCAATGAACCCACTATTTTGGATTTCAAGGAATTTAATTATGATAATTGCTCTTTGATAGATTGTATTTCCTTGTTGCAATCCATGTTAATTCTCCGCATGCTTATGATCAAAATAAAGCTTTTACTAAACATATCATTGATGCCTTGATGCAATCCTATGAAGAAAAGCTTGAATTGGAAGTTTCTATCCCTAGAAAACTTTATGATGAGTGGGAACCTACTATAAAAATTAAGATTAAAGATCATGAATGCTATGCTTTATGTGATTTGGGTGCTAGTGTTTCCACGATTCCATAAACTTTGTGTGATGTGTTAGGTTTTCGTGATTTTGATGATTGTTCTTTAAATTTGCATCTTGCGGATTCCACCATTAAAAAACCTATGGGAAGGATTAATGATGTTATTATTGTTGGAAATAGGAATTATGTGCCCGTAGATTTCATTGTTCTTGATATAGATTGCAATCCTACATGTCCTATTATTCTTGGTAGACCTTTCCTTAGTACGATTGTTGCAATTATTGATATGAAAGAAGGAAATATTAGATTCCAATTTCCATTAAGGAAAGGCATGGAACACTTTCCTAGGAATAAAGTTAAATTACCTTATGAATCTATTATGAGAGCCACTTATGGATTGCCTACCAAAGATGGCAATACCTAGATCTATTCTTGCTTTTATGCCTAGCTAGGGGCGTTAAACGATAGCGCTTGTTGGGAGGCAACCCAATTTTATTTTTGTTCCTGTTTAGTAATAAATAATTCATCTAGCCTCTGTTTAGATGTGGTTTTATGTTTTAATTAGTGTTTGTGCCAAGTAGAACCTTTGGGAAGATTTGAGGGAAGTCTTTGCGATCTTGCTGTAAAAAACAGAAACTTTAGCGCTCATGATATTAACCTCCATTTTTTACTTGAAAGTGATTTTAGGTTGATTCTTTTTGCAGATTATTAATAAATAAATTCCTCACGTGCACCAATTTATTTCAGAATTTTTGGAGTTCCAGAAGTATTTATTTGATCCAGATTGCTACAGACTGTTCTGTTTTTGACAGATTCTGTTTTTCGTGTGTTGTTTGCTTATTTTGATGAATCTATTGCTAGTATCGGGGGGTATGAACCATAGATAAGTTGGAATACAGTAGTTTTAACACCAATATAAATAAAGAATGAGTTCATTACAGTACCTTAAAGTGGTGGTTTGTTTTCTTATACTAACGGAGCTCATGAGATTTTCTGTTGAGTTTTGTGTTGTGAGGTTTTCAAGTTTTTGGGTAAAGATTTGATGGATTTTGGAACAAGGAGTGGCAAGAGCCTAAGCTTGGGGATTCCCAAGGCACCCCAAGGTAAAGTTCAAGGACAATCAAAAGCCTAAGCTTGGGGATGCCCTGGAAGGCATCCCCTCTTTTGTCTTCGTCTATCGGTAACTTTACTTGAGGCTATATTTTTATTCACCACATGATATGTGTTTTGCTTGGAGCGTCTTGTATGATTTGAGTCTTTGCTTTTTAGTTTACGACAATCATCATTTCTGTACACACCTTTTGGAGAGACACACACGAATCGGAATTTATTAGAATACTGTATGTGCTTCACTTATATCTTTTGAGCTAGATAATTTTGCTCTAGTGCTTCACTTATAACTTTTTAGAGCACGGTGGTGGTTTTATTTTATAGAAATTATTGATCTCTCATGCTTCACTTATATTATTTTGAGAGTCCTTTAGAACAGCATCGTAATTTGCTTTGGCTATAAAATTAGTCCTAATATGATAGGCATCCAAGATGGGTATAATAAAAACTTTCATAAAAAGTGCATTGAATACTATGAGAAGTTTGATACTTGATGATTGTTTTGAGATATGAAGATGGTGATATTAGAGTTATGCTAGTTGAGTAATTTTGAAATTGATAAATACTTATGTTGAGGTTTGCAAGTCCCGTAGCATGCACGTATGGTAACTGTTGTGTAACAAATTTGAAGCATGAGGTGTTCTTTGATTGCCTTCCTTATGAGTGGCGGTCGGGGACGAGCGATGGTCTTTTCCTACCAATCTATCCCCCTAGGAGCATGCGCGTAGTGCTTGGTTTTTGATGACTTGTAGATTTTTTCAATAAGTATGTGAGTTCTTTATGACTAATGTTGAGTCCATGGATTATACGCACTCTCACCCTTCCATCATTGCTAGCCTCTTCGGTACCGTGCATTGCCCTTTCTCACCTCGAGAGTTGGTGCAAACTTCGCCGGTGCATCCAAACCCCGTGATATGATACGCTCTATCACACATAAGCCTCCTTATATCTTCCTCAAAACAGCCACCATACCTACCTATTATGGCATTTCCATATCCATTCTGACATGCAACTTTCCACAATTCTGTTTATTATGACACGCTCCATCATTGTCATATTGCTTTGCATGATCAAGTAGTTGACATCGTATTTGTGGCAAAGCCACCATGCATAACTTTTCATACATGTCACTCTTGATTCATTGCCCATCCCGGTACACCGCCGGAGGCACTCATATAGAGTCATATTTTGTTCTAGTATCGAGTTGTAATCCTTGAGTTGTAAATAAATAAAAGTGCGATGATCATCATTATTAGAGCATTGTCCCGTGTGAGGAAATAAAAAAAAGGAGAGAAAGGCCAAATAAAAAAGAAGGCCAAATAAAAAAATTAGAGAAAAAGAGAGAAGGGGCAATGCTACTATCCTTTTTCCACACTTGTGCTTCAAAGTAGCATCATGATCTTCATGATAGAGAGTCTCTTATTTTGTCACTTTCATATACTAGTGGGAATTTTTCATTATAGAACTTGGTTTGTATATTCCAACAATGGGCTTCCTCAAATGCCCTAGGTCTTCGTGAGCAAGAAAGTTGGATGCACACCCACTTAGTTTCTTTTGTTGAGCTTTCATATATTTATAGCTCTAGTGCATCCGTTGCATGGCAATCCCTACTCCTCACATTGACATCAATTGATGGGCATCTCCATAGCCCGTTGATTAGCCGCATCAATGTGAGACTTTCTCCTTTTTTGTCTTCTCCACACAACCCCCATCATTATATTCTATTCCACCCATAGTGTTATGTCCATGGCTCACGCTCATGTATTGCGTGAAAGTTGAAAAAGTTTGAGAATACTAAAGTATGAAACAATTGCTTGGCTTGTCATTGGGGTTGTGCATGATGAGAGCACTTTGTGTGACGAAGATGGAACATGGCCAAACTATATGATTTTGTAGGGATAAGCTTTCTTTGGCTATGTGATTTTGGTAAGACATAATTGCTTAGTTAGTATGCTTGAAGTATTATTATTTTTATGTTAATATTAAACTTTTGTCTTGGATCTTTCGGATCTGAACATTCATGCCACAATAAAGAAGATTACATTGAAAATTATGTTAGGTAGCATTCCACATCAAAAATTCTGTTTTTATCATTTACCTACTCGAGGACGAGCAGGAATTAAGCTTGGGGATGCTGACACGTCTCCAACGTATCTATAATTTTTTTATTGTTCCATGCTATTATATTATCTGTTTTGGATGTTTAATGGGCTTTAATAGGCTATTTTATATTATTTTTGGGACTAACCTATTAACCGGAGGCCCACTGCCAGTTGCTGTTTTTTTGCCTATTTTAGTGTTTCATAGAAAAGGAATATCAAACGGAATGAAACCTTCGCGAGGATCTTTTTTGAAACAAACGCAATCCAGGAGACTTGGAGTGGCCGTCAAGGAAGCAACGAGGCGGACACGAGGGGGAGGGCGCACCCAGGGGGTACGCGCGCCCCCACCCTCGTGGGCCCCTCGTGGCTCCACCGACGTACTTCTTTCGCCTATATATACTCTCATACCCTGAAAACATCCAGGGGAGCCACGAAACCACTTTTCCACCGCCACAACCTTCTGTACCCGTGAGTTCCCATCTTGGGGCCTTTTCCGGCGATCTGCCGGAGGGGGATTTGATCACGGAGGGCTTCTACATCAACACCATAGCCTCTCCGATGATGTGTGAGTAGTTTACCTCAGACCTTCGGGTCCATAGTTATTAGCTAGATGGCTTGTTCTCTCTCTTTGGATCTCAATACAAAGTTCTCCTCGATTCTCTTGGAGATCTATTCGATGTGATTCTTTTTGCGGTGTTTTTGTCGAGATCCGATGAATTGTGGGTTATGATGAAGATTATCTATGAACAATATTTGATTCTTCTCTGAATTCTTATATGCATGATTTGATATCTTTGCAAGTCTCTTTGAATTATCGGTTTAGTTTGGCCTACTAGATTGATCTTTCTTGCAATGGGAGAAGTGCTTAGCTTTGCGTTCAATCTTGCGGTGTCCTTTCCCAGTGACAGCAGGGGCAACAAGGCACGTATTGTATTATTGCCATCGAGGATAAAAATATGGGGTTTATATCATATTGCTTAAGTTTATCCCTCTACATCATGTCATCTTGCCTAATGCGTTACTCTATTCTTATGAACTTAATACTCTAGATGCATGCTGGATAGCGGTCGATGTGTGGAGTAATAGTAGTAGATGCAGAATCGTTTCGGTCTACTTGTCACGGACGTGATGCATATGTTTATGATCATGCCTAGATATTCTCATAACTATGTGCTTTTCTATCAATTGCTCAACAGTAATTCGTTCACCCACCGTAAAATATGCTATCTTGAGAGAAGCCACTAGTGAAACCTATGGCCCCCGGGTCTATTTTACATCATATAAGTTTCAGATCTCAATTCTCGTTTGATATTTATTTATTTTGCAACCTTTACTTTCCAATCTATACAACAAAAATACCAAAAATATTATCTTATTATCTTTATCAGATCTCACTTTTGCAAGGGGCCGTGAAGGGATTGACAACACCTTTATCGCGTTGGTTGCAAGGTTCTTATTTGTTTGTGCAGGTACTAGGCGACTTGCGTGTAATCTCCTACTAGATTGATACCTTGGTTCTCAAAAACTGAGGGAAATATTATGCTACTTTGCTGCATCACCCTTTCCTCTTCAAGGGAAAACCAACGCATGCCCAAGAGGTAGCACTCCTAGATAGATCTTGCTTGATTGTAGGAATTTTTTTGAAATACTTCGTTCCCCTACAGTGGCATCCGAGCCAGCTCTATGCGTAGATGTTATATGCACGAGTAGAACACAAAGAGTTGTGGGCGATAATAGTCATACTGCTTACCAGCATGTCATACTTTGATTCGGCGGTATTGTTGGATGAAGCGGCCCAAACCGACATTACATGACCGCGTTCATGAGACTGGTTCTACCGCCGTGCTTCGCACACAGGTGGCTAGTGGGTGTCTGTTTCTCCAACTTTAGTTGAATCGAGTGTGACTACGCCCGGTCCTTGTTGAAGGTTAAAACAGCACACTTGACGAAAAATCGTTGTGGTTTTTGATGCGTAGGTAAGAACGGTTCTTGCTAAGCCCGTAGCAGCCACATAAAATTTGCAACAACAAGTAGAGGACGTCTAACTTGTTTTTGCAGGGCATGTTGTGATGTGATATGGTCAAGACGTGATGATATATAAATTGTTGTATGAGATGATCATGTTTTGTAACAGTTATCGGCAACTGGCAGGAGCCATATGGTTGTCGCTTTATTGTATGAAATGCAATCGCCATGTAATTGCTTTACTTTATCACTAAGAGGTAGTGATAGTCGTAGAAGCAATAGTTGGCGAGACGACAATGATGCTTCGATGGAGATCAAGGTGTCAAGCCGGTGACGATGGTGATCATGACGGTGCTTTGGAGATGAAGATCAAAGGCACAAGATGATGATGGCCATATCATATCATTTATTTGATTGCATGTGATTTTTATCTTTTATGCATCTTATTTTGCTTAGTACGGCAGTAGCATTATAAGATGATCTCCCACTAAATTTCAAGGTATAAGTGTTCTCCCTGAGTATACACCGTTGCGACAGTTCGTCGTGCCGAGACACCACGTGATGATCGGGTGTGATAAGCTCTACGTTCACACACAACGGGTGCAAGCCAGTTTTGCACACGCAGAATACTCGGGTTAAACTTGACGAGCCTAGCATATGCAGATATGGCCTTGGAACACTGAGACCGAAAGGTCGAGCGTGAATCATATAGTAGATATGATCAACATAGTGATGTTCACCATTGCAAAATACACCATCTCACGTGATGATCGGACATGGTTTAGTTGATTTGGATCACGTGATCACTTAGATGATTAGAGGGATGTCTATCTAAGTGGGAGTTCTTAAGTAATATGATTAGTTGAACTTTAATTTATCATGAACTTAGTACCTGATAGTATTTTGCATGTCTATGTTGTTGTAGATCAATGGCCCGTGCTACTGTTCCTTTGAATTTTAATGCGTTCCTAGAGAAAGCTAAGTTGAAAGATGATGGTAGCAACTACACGGACTGGGTCCGTAACTTGAGGATTATCCTCATTGCTGCACAGAAGAATTACGTCCTGGAAGCACCGCTAGGTGTACCACCCGCGCCGGCAACTGCAGACATTGTGAAAGCCTGGCAGTTGCGTGTTGATGACTACTCGATAGTTCAGTGTGCCATGCTTTACGGCTTAGAACCGGGACTTCAACGACGTTGTGAACGTCATGGAGCATATGAGATGGTCCAGGAGTTGAAGTTTATATTTCAAGCAAATGCCCAGATTGAGAGATATGAAGTCTCCAATAAGTTCTACAGCTGCAAAATGGAGGAGAATAGTTCTGTCAGTGAACATATACTCAGAATGTCTGGGTACCACAACCACTTGACTCAGCTGGGAGTTAATCTTCCTGATGATAGTGTCATTGACAGAGTTCTTCAATCACTGCCACCAAGCTACAAGAGCTTTGTGATGAACTATAATATGCAAGGGATGGATAAGACAATTCCCGAGCTCTTCGCAATGCTAAAGGCTGCGGAGGTAGAAATCAAGAAGGAGCATCAAGTGTTGATGGTCAACAAGACCACCAGTTTCAAGAAGAAGGGCAAAGGGAAGAAGGGGAACTTCAAGAAGAACGGCAAGCAAGTTGCTGCTCAAGTGAAGAAGCCCAAGTCTGGACCTAAGCCTGAGACTGAGTGCTTCTACTGCAAAGGGACTGGTCACTGGAAGCGGAACTGCCCCAAGTATTTGGCGGATAAGAAGGATGGCAAAGTGAAAGGTATATTTGATATACATGTTATTGATGTGTACTTAACTAATGCTCGCAGTAGCGCATGTGTATTTGATACTGGTTCTGTTGCTCATATTTGCAACTCAAAACAGGGGCTACGGATTAAGCGAAGATCGGCTATGGACGAGGTGACGATGCGCGTGGGAAATGGTTCACAAGTCGATGTGATCACCATCGGCACGCTACCTCTACATCTACCTTCGGGATTAGTTTTAGACCTGAATAATTGTTATTTGGTGCCAGCGTTAAGCATGAACATTATATCTGGATCTTGTTTGATGCGAGACGGTTATTCATTTAAACCAGAGAATAATGGTTGTTCTATTTATATGAGTAATATCTTTTATGGTCATGCACCCTTGATGAGTGGTCTTTTTTTACTAAATCTCGATAGTAGTGATACACATATTCATAGTATTGAAGCCAAAATATATACGTTTAATAATGATAGTGCAACTTATTTGTGGCACTGCCGTTTAGGTCATATTGGTGTAAAGCGCATGAAGAAACTCCATGCTGATGGGCTTTTGGAATCACTTGATTCTTGCGAACCATGCCTCATGGGCAAGATGACTAAGACTCCGTTCTCCGGAATAATAGAGCAAGCAACAGACTTGTTGGAAAATAATACATACTGATGTAAGCGGTCCGATGTGTGTTGAGGCTCGCGGCGGGTATCGTTATTTTCTGACCTTCACAGATGATTTGAGCAGATATGGGCATATCTACTTGATGAAGCATAAGTCTGAAACATTTGAAAAGTTCAAAGAATTTCAGAGTGAAGTGGAAGATCATCGTAACAAGAAAATAAAGTTTCTGCGATCTGATCGTGGAGGAGAATATTTGAGTTACGAGTTTGGTCTTCATTTGAAACAATGCGGAATAGTTTCGCAACTCACGCCACCCGGAACACCACAGCGTAATGGTGTGTCCGAACGTCATAACTGCACTTTATTAGATATGGTGCGATCTATGATGTCTCTTACTAATTTACCGCTATCGTTTTGGGGTTATGCTTTAGAGAAGGTTGCATTCACGTTAAATAGGGCACCATCTAAATCCGTTGAGACGACACCTTATGAACTGTGGTTTGGCAAGAAACCCAAGTTGTCGTTTCTTAAAGTTTGGGGCTGCGATGATTATGTGAAAAAGCTTCAACCTGATAAGCTCGAACCCAAATCGGAGAAATATGTCTTCATAGGATACCCAAAAGAGACTGTTGGGTAGACCTTCTATCACCGATCCGAAGGCAAGATATTCATTGCTAAGAATGGATCCTTTCTAGAGAAGGAGTTTCTCTCGAAAGAAGTGAGTGGGAGGAAAGTAGAACTTGATGAGGTAACTGTACCTGCTCCCTTATTGGAAAGTAGTTCATCATAGAAATCAGTTCCTGTGATTCCTACACCAATTAGTGAGGAAGCTAATGATGATGATCATGTAACTACAGATCAAGTTACTACCGAACCTTGTAGGTCAACCAGAGTAAGATCCGCACCAGAGTGGTATGGTAATCCTGTTCTGGAGGTCATGTTACTTGACCATGACTGATAACCCACAAGTATAGGGGATCAATTGTAGCCTCTTTCGATAAGTAAGAGTGTCAAACCCAACGAAGAGCTAAAGGTAGAACAATATTCCCTCAAGTTCTATCGACTACCGATACAACTTTACGCACGCTTGACGTTCGCTTTACCTAGAACAAGTATGAAACTAGAAGTACTTTGTAGGTGTTTTTGGATAGGTTTGCAAGATAATAAAGAGCGAGTAAATAAAAGCTAGGGGCTGTTTAGATGAAGACACAACTAAATTAGTTTTAGTAGAGAGCTTTTTGTCACGAGAAATTTATTTGTCCCTAGGCAATCGATAACTAGACCGGTAATCATTATTGCAATTTTATTTGAGGGAGAGGCATAAGCTAACATACTTTCTCTACTTGGATCATATGCACTTATGATTGGAACTCTAGCAAGCATCCGCAACTACTAAAGATCATTAAGGTAAAACCCAACCATAGCATTAAAGCATCAAGTCCCCTTTATCCCATACGCAAACAACCTACTTACTCGGGTCTGTGCTTCTGTCACTCACGCCACCCACCATAAGCAAATCATGAACATATTGCAAACCCTATAGCGGGAATCCCTCACACTTGCACGACACGGAGAGCACCATAGGACAGCACCAATAATAAAACATGCAACTCAAACCAATCTTGATCATCAAATAGCCCATAGGACAAAATGGATCTACTCAAACATCATAGGATAGCCATACATCATTGGGAAATAATATATAGCGTTGAGAACCATGTTTAAGTAGAGATTACAGTGGGTAACAGAGAGGTTACACCGCTGCATAGAGGGGGGAAGAGTTGGTGATGATGGCGGTGAAGTTGTTGGTGAAGATTGCGGTGATGATGATGGCCACGGCAGCGTTCCGGCACCACCGGAAGAGAAGGGGAGAGGGGGCCCCTTCGTCTTATTCTTCCTTGACCTCCTCCCTAGATGGGAGAAGGGTTTCCCCTCTGGTCCTTGGCCTCCATGGCGTGGGAGGGGCGAGAGCCCCTCCTAGATTGGATCTGTCTCTCTCTGTTTCTTCTGTTTCTGCGTTTCGGTCTTCTGCCCTTTCACCGTTTCGTATATATATATATATATGGAGATCCGTAACTCCGATTGGATTGAAACCTTCGCCGAGATTTTTTTTCTTCTGAAAATTAGCTTTCTTGCGGCCAAAGAAGAGCAGCAACCGCCTTACAGGTGGCCCACAAGGGGGCAGGCGCGCCCCCTGCCTCGTGGCCACCTCGGGCACTGTTTCGCGTTGATTCTTCCTCCCATATTTTCCAAATATCCCAAAAATATTCTCCGTCCATTTTATCCCGTTTGGATTCCGTTTGATATGGGGTTTCTGCGAAACATAAAACAAGCAACAAACAGGAACTGGCACTGGGCACTGGATCAATATGTTAGTCCCAAAAATAGTATAAAAAGTCGCCAAAAAGTATATGAAAGTGGAATAATATTGGCATGGAACAATCAAAAATTATAGATATGACGGAGACGTATCAGCATCCCCAAGCTTAATTCCTGCTCGTCCTCGAGTAGGTAAATGATAAAAAAGATAATTTTTGATGTGGAATGCTACCTAGCATAATCTTGATCATGTATCTAATCATGGCATGAATATTAAGACACGAGTGATTCAAAGCAATAGTCTATCATTTGACATAAAACAATAATACTTCAAGCCTACTAATAAAGCAATCATGTCTTTTCAAAATAACAAGGCCAAAGAAAGTTATCCCTACAAAATCATATAGTCCGGCTATGATCCATCTTCACCACACAAAATATTCAAATCATGCACAACCCCGATGACAAGCCGAGCAATTGGTTCATACTTTTTAACGCGCTTCAGCTTTTTCAAACCTCACGCAATACATGAGCGCAAGCCATGGATATAGCACTATAGGTGGAATAGAATATGATGATGGGGGTTATGTGGAGAAGACAAAAAAAAAGAGAAAGTCTCACATCGACGCGGCTAATCAACGGGCTATGGAGATGCCCATCAATTGATGTCAATGTGAGGAGTAGGGATTGCCATGCAACGGATGCACTAGAGCTATAAGTATATGAAAGCTCAGACTGAAACTAAGTGGGTGTGCATCCAACTTGCTTGCTCATGAAGACCTAGGGCATTTGAGGAAGCCCATCGTTGGAATATACAAGCCAAGTTCTATAATGAAAATTCCCACTAGTATATGAAAGTGATAACTCAAGAGACTCTCTATATGAAGAACATGGTACTACTTTGAAGCACAAGTGTGGTAAAAGGATAGTAACATTGCCCCTTCTCTCTTTTTCTCTCATTTTTTTGTTTGTTTTCCTTTTTTTTGGGCCTTCTCTTTTTTTTGGCCTTTCTCTTTTTTTTCATCCGGAGTCTCATCCCGACTTGTGGGGGAATCATAGTCTCCATCATCCATTCCTCACTGGGGCAATGCTCTAATAATGATGATCATCACACTTTTATTTACTTACAACTCAATATTACAACTCGATATCTAGAACAAAGATATGACTCTATATGAATGCCTCCCGCGGTGTACCGGGATGTGCAATGATCTAGCGTAGCAATGACATCAAAAAAATGGACAAGCCATGAAAACATCATGCTAGCTATCTTACGATCATGCAAAGCAATATGACAATAAATGCTCAAGTCATGTATATGATGATGATGGAAGTTGCATGGCAATATATCTCAGAATGGCTATGGAAATGCCATGATAGGTAGGTATGGTGGCTGTTTTGAGGAAGATATAAGGAGGTTTATGTGTGACAGAGCGTATCGTATCACGGGGTTTGGATGCACCGGCGAAGTTTTCACCAACTCTCAAGGTGAGAAAGGGCAATGCACGGTACCGAAGAGGCTAGCAATAATGGAAGGGTGAGAGTGCGTATAATCCATGGACTCACATTAGTCATAAAGAACTCATATACTTATTGCAAAAGTTTATTAGCCCTCGAAGCAAAGTACTACTACGCATGCCCCTAGGGGGATAGATTGGTAGGAAAAGACCATCGCTCGTCCCCGACCGCCACTCATAAGGAAGACAATCAATAAATAAATCATGCTCCGACTTCGTTACATAACGGTTCACCATACGTGCATGCTACGGGAATCACAAACTTCAACACAAGTATTTCTACAATCCACAACTACCCACTAGCATGACTCTAATATCACCATCTTTATATCGCAAAACTATTGCAAGGAATCAAACATATCATATTCAGTGATCTACAAGTTTTATGTAGGATTTTATGACTAACCATGTGAATGACCAGTTCCTGTCATCTCTCTAAATAGATATAAGTGAAGCAAGAGAGTTTAATTCTTTCTACAAAAGATATGCCCACGCTCTAACAAATATAAGTGAAGCAAAAGAGCATTCTACAAATGGCGGTTTTCTATGTGAAGAGAAACAGGCAATCCAAACTTCAAATGATATAAGTGAAGCACATGAAGCATTCTATAAAGCCATACTCAAAAGATATAAGTGAAGTGCAAAGAGCATTCCATAAATCAACCAAGGACTATCTCATACCAGCATGGTGCATAAAATAAAAATGAAAACTAAATGCAAAAAGATGCTCCAAGATTGCACATATCGCATGAATGAAACGAATCCGAAAACATACCGATACTTGTTGAAGAAAGAGGGGATGCCTTCCGGGGCATCCCCAAGCTTAGACGCTTGAGTCTCCTTGAATATTTACTTGGGGTGCCTTGGGCATCCCCAAGCTTGAGCTCTTGCCTCTCTTCCTTCTTCTCACATCGAGACCTCCTCGATCATCGAACACTTCGTCCACACAAAACTTCAACAGAAAACTCGGTAAGATCCGTTAGTATAATAAAGCAAATCACTACTCTAAGTACTGTTGCAAACCAATTCATATTTTGTTTTGGCATTGTGTCTACTGTAGTATAACTTTTCCATGGCTTAATCCACTGATATAAATCGATAGTTTCATCAAAACAAGCAAACTATGCATCAAAAACAGAATCTGTCTAAAACAGAACTGTCTGTAATAATCTGAACATTCACCATACTTCTGATACTTGAACAATTCTTCAAAAATTAGGAAAAATAAAAAAATTGTATAGAAAGACAGTGCAAAAAGTTTCAGAACCATTCGACATTCCAGTAAAAAATTAAAAATCGCGCACTACAGCCAAAGTTTCTGTCCTGCACCATACAAACCAACAAGCATTGTAAACATCCTAAAGGCAAACCTTAGCACATTATTTTTATAATACAATGGAATTGTACAAGGGGATAATTATTTTTGTTGAAAAGTTTCTGTAATCAAGATTCACAAAGTTTCCGTGAGCATGAACAAAGTTCAAGGCTAGCTCCCACTTCAACAATGCTCGTCTTTCTCACTTTCGCTTTTCCTTTTGAAAAAGTTTTAGGTTCCCCTCTTTATTTTTTTTGTTTTTAAACTATATGAAAGCACTCAACAGAAATAAATGACTCCCTAAAACTTCCGGATTGTCTCCCTGGCAGCGCTTTCTTTAAAGCCATTAAGCTAGGCATATAGTGCTCAAGTAGTGAATCCACCCGGATCCCAAGGTATATCAAAGCCAATTTTAATTAGCAATGATTTGTAATTTAGTAGTGAGCACAAAGAAACATATATCATGTAATGACGAAGTCTAACTCTCTTCCTATGCATCGGCATGTCATAAAAGAACAATTCATGCACACATAGTAAAGGCCAATGCATAGTATAAACAGTTTCTTGCAATTTTATCGTGTGGGAAACATAGAGAGGTGGAGATATAGTTACTCTCTCATAATAATTGCAAGTAGGAGCAGCAAGCACATGCATATTATACTCATCAAAATCATCATGTGTAGTAGTAAAAGGCAACCCATCAATATAATCCTTAATAAGCACAAACTTCTCCGATATAGTGTAGTTGGGAGAATTCAAAAAGATAATAGGACTATCATGCGTGGGTGCAATAGCAACAATTTCATGTTTAACATAAGGAACTATAGCAAGTTCATCTCCATAAGCATAATTCATATTGGCATCTTGGCCACAAGCATAGCAAGCATCATCAAAAAGGGATATTTCAAAAGAATCAACGGGATCATAGCAATTATCATAGCATTCATCCTTCGGTAAGCACGAAGGGAAATTAAACAATGTATGAGTTGAAGAGTTACTCTCATTAGAAGGTGGGCACGGGTGATCAATCCGCTCTTCCTCCTTTTGTTCTTCGCTCTCCTCCTCATCTTTTTCATCCAATGAGCTCACAGTTTCATCAATTTCTTCTTCCATAGATTCCTGCAAAATATTAGTCTATTCTGGGACAGCGGAGACTTTCTCAACAAACGCATCAATATCGGAATTGTATTCATAATTCTCATAACAATATTTAAGGATAGCTAAATTTTCAGGTCTGTAAACAGCATCATAAAGACTCTCAAATTCTTTGAACATAGATTCAATTTCATAAGCACCCATAAAAGCAACAAATTCTTCTATTTGTTCCACATCATAGTAATCATATATACCTCTAGCATAAGAAGCCAAGGTTTCATTATCATTAAATTTGCATGAAAAGGGAAGGTGTGGAGACTTCATCCTAGAGCAACAAGTATAATCATATCTCAAGCATAGTTGCCTAGCATACCACTTCAACATATAAATTTGATCCCATAATAGTTTCCCTTTTTGAGTCAAGCGATAATCCCTAAAGTATTCATGGTGATCCAACGTGTCTCCCATTACCAAATTGAATGGGGTTTTCTCAGGATTATCAAAGTAGTACATAACATCTATCACATAACGAGCATCGAGGGTTTTAGGAGGTTCCCCATCTCCATGAGCAGCAATTACACCTAATTTTTTGGTATTTTGTGTTCCGTATCCATAACTAAAGATAGAGAACAACTAAGAACAGCAAATAAAAATTACTTAGTGATAAAGCAAACAACCACACACGAGAATATTCACCCCACGCTATTGCTCCCCGGCAACGGCGCCAGAAAAAGGTCTTGATAACCCACAAGTATAGGGGATCAATTGTAGCCTCTTTCGATAAGTAAGAGTGTCAAACCCAACGAGGAGCTAAAGGTAGAACAAATATTCCCTCAAGTTCTATCGACCACCGATACAACTTTACGCACGCTTGACGTTCGCTTTACCTAGAACAAGTATGAAACTAGAAGTACTTTGTAGGTGTTTTTGGATAGGTTTGCAAGATAATAAAGAGCGCGTAAATAAAAGCTAGGGGCTGTTTAGATAAAGACACAACTAAATTAGTTTTAGTAGAGAGCTTTTTGTCACGAGAAAGTTATTTGTCCCTAGGCAATCGATAACTAGACCGGTAATCATTATTGCAATTTTATTTGAGGGAGAGGCATAAGCTAACATACTTTCTCTACTTGGATCATATGCACTTATGATTGGAACTCTAGCAAGCATCCGCAACTACTAAAGATCATTAAGGTAAAACCCAACCATAGCATTAAAGCATCAAGTCCTCTTTATCCCATACGCAAACAACCTACTTACTCGGGTCTGTGCTTCTGTCACTCACGCCACCCACCATAAGCAAATCATGAACATATTGCAAACCCTACAGCGGGAATCCCTCACGCTTGCGCGACACGGAGAGCACCATAGGACAGCACCAATAATAAAACATGCAACTCAAACCAATCTTGATCATCAAATAACCCATAGGACAAAACGGATCTACTCAAACATCATAGGATAGCCATACATCATTGGGAAATAATATATAGCGTTGAGCACCATGTTTAAGTAGAGATTACAACGGGTAAGAGAGAGGTTACACCGCTGCATAGAGGGGGGAAGAGTTGGTGATGATGGCGGTGAAGTTGTTGGTGAAGATTGCGGTGATGATGATGGCCACGGCAGTGTTCCGGCGCCACCGGAAGAGAAGGGGAGAGGGGGGGCCCTTCGTCTTCTTCTTCCTTGACCTCCTCCCTAGATGGGAGAAGGGTTTCCCCTCTGGTCCTTGGCCTCCATGGCGTGGGAGGGGCGAGAGCCCCTCCGAGATTGGATCTGTCTCTCTCTGTTTCTTCTGTTTCTGCGTTCCGGTCTTCTGCCCTTTCACCGTTTCGTATATATATGGAGATCCGTAACTCCGATTGGATTGAAACCTTCACCGAGATTTTTTTCTGAAAATTAGCTTTCTCGCGGCCAAAGAAGAGTAGCAACTACCTTACGGGTGGCCCACGAGGGGGGCAGGCGCGCCCCCTGCCTCGTGGCCACCTCGGGCACCGTTTCGCGTTGATTCTTCCTCCCATATTTTCCAAATATTCCAAAAATATTCTCCATCCGTTTTTATCCCGTTTGGATTCCGTTTGATATGGGGTTTCTGCGAAACATAAAACAAGCAACAAACAGGAACTGGCACTAGGCACTGGATCAATATGTTAGTCCCAAAAATAGTATAAAAAGTTGCCAAAAAGTATATGAAAGTGGAATAATATTGGCATGGAACAATCAAAAATTATAGATACGACGGAGACATATCAATGACGAACCTACGAACTATGAGGAAGCGATGATGAGCCCGGATTACGCAAAATGGCTTGAGGCCATGAAATCTGAGATGGGATCAATGTATGAGAACAAAGTATGGACTTTGGTTGATTTTCCCGATGATTGGCAAGCCATAGAGAATAAATGGATCTTCAAGAAGAAGACTGACGCTGACGGTAATGTTACTGTCTACAAAGCTCGACTTGTTGCGAAAGGTTTTCGACAAGTTCAAGGAGTTGACTACGATGAGACCATCTCACCCGTAGCGATGCTTAAGTCCGTCCGAATCATGTTAGCAATTGCCGCATTTTATGATTATGAAATTTGGCAAATGGATGTAAAAACTGCATTCCTGAATGGATTTCTAGAAGAAGAGTTGGATATGATGCAACCAGGAGATTCCAAAGGATGCTAACAAAATGTGCAAGCTCCAGCGATCCATTTATGGACTGGTGCAAGCATCTTGGAGTTGGAATAAACGTTTTGATAGTGTGATCAAAGCATATAGTTTTATACAGACTTTTGGAGAAGGATGTATTTACAAGTAAGTGAGTGGGAGCTCTGTAGCATTTCTAATATTATATGTGGATGACATATTGTTGATTGGAAATGATATAGAATTTCTGGATAGCATAAAAGGATACTTGAATAAGAGTTTTTCAATAAAAGACCTCGGTGAAGCTGCTTATATATATTAGGCATCAAGATCTATAGAGATAGATCAAGACGCTTAATTGGACTTTCACAATGCACATACCTTGATAAAGTTTTGAAGAAGTTCAAAATGGATCAAGCAAAGAAAGGGTTCTTGCCTGTGTTACAAGGTGTGAAGTTGAGTCAGACTCAATGCCCGAGCACTGCAGAAGATAGAGAGAAAATGAAAGTCATTCCCTATGCTTCAGCCATAGGTTCTATCATGTATGCAATGCTGTGTACCAGACCTGATGTGTGCCTTGGATCACTGGACAGCGGTCAAGAACATCCTGAAATACCTGAAAAGGACTAAGGATATGTTTCTCGTTTATGGAGGTAACAAAGAGCTCGTCGTAAATGGTTACGTCGATGAAAGCTTTGACACTGATCTGGATGACTCTAAGTCACAATTATTTATATTGAACGGTGGAGCTGTCAGTTGGTGTAGTTCTCACGGGGTCTACGTGTGAAGCGGAGTACACAACTGCTTCAGAAGCAGCAAATGAAGGAGTCTGGATGAAGGAGTTCATATCCGATCTAGGTGTAATACCTAGTGCATCAGGTCCAATGAAAATCTTTTGTGACAATACTGGTGCAATTGCCTTGACAAAGGAATCCATATTTCACAAGAGAACCAAGCACATCAAGAGACGCTTCAATTCCATCCGCGATCAAGTCAAGGAGGGTGACATAGAGATTTGCAAGATACATACGGATCTGAATGTTGCAGACCCGTTGACTAAGCCTCTCTCACCAGCAAAACATGATCAGCACCAAGATTCCATGGGTGTTAGAATCATTACTGTGTAATCTAGATTATTGACTCTAGTGCAAGTGGGAGACTGAAGGAAATATGCCCTAGAGGCAATAATAAAGTTGTTATTTATATTTCCTTATATCATGATAAATGTTTATTATTCATGCTAGAATTGTATTAACCGAAAACTTAGTACATGTGTGAATACATAGACAAACAGAGTGTCACTAGTATGCCTCTACTTGACTAGCTCGTTAATCAAACGTGGTTAAGTTTCCTAACCATAGACATGAGTTGTCATTTGATGAACGGGATCACATCATTAGAGAATGATGTGATTGACAAGACCCATCCGTTAGCTTAGCACGACGATCGTTTAGTTTGTTGCTATTGCTTTCTTCATGACTTATACATGTTCCTATGACTATGAGATTATGCAACTCCCGAATACCGGAGGAACACTTAGTGTGCTATCAAACGTCACAACGTAACTGGGTTATTATAAAGATGCTCTACAGGTGTCTCCGATGGTGTTTGTTGAGTTGGCATAGATTGAGATTAGGATTTGTCACTCCGATTGTCGGAGAGGTATCTCTGGGCCCTCTCGGTAATGCACATCACTATAAGCCTTGCAAGCAATGTGACTAATGAGTTAGTTATGGGATGATGCATTACGGAACGAGTAAAGAGACTTGCCGGTAACAAGATTGAACTAGGTATTGAGATACCGGCGATCGAATCTCGGGCAAGTAACATACCGATGACAAAGGGAACAACGTATGTTGTTATGCGGTTTGACCGATAAAGATCTTTGTAGAATATGTGGGAGCCAATATGAACATCCAGGTTCCGCTATTGGTTATTGACCGGAGATGAGTCTCGGTCATGTCTACATAGTTCTCGAACCCGTAGGGTCCGCACGCTTAACGTTCGATGACGATCGGTGTTATGAGTTTATGTGTTTTGATGTACCGAAGGTTGTTCGGAGTCCTGAATGTGATCACGGACATGACGAGGAGTCTCGAAATGGTTGAGACATAAAGATCGATATATTGGAAGGCTATGTTTGGACACCGGAAAGGTTTCGGATGAGTTCGAGCATTTTTCGGAGTACCGGGAGGTTACCGGAACCCCCCGGGGAGTTAATGGGCCTTAATGGGCCATGGTGGGAGAGAGGAGGAGGCGGCCAAGTGGGAGGCGCGCGCCCCCAAGCCCTATCCGAATGGGGGGGGCTTTCCTTCTCTCCTTCTCCCTCTTCCTTCTTCTCCTACTCCAACTAGGGAAGGGGGGGAACCTACTCCTACTAGGAGTAGGCATCCCCCTTGGGCACGCCATAGAGAGGGCCGGCCCTCCCCTCCTCTACTCCTTTATATACGGGGGAGGGGGCACCCCACAGACACACAAGTTGATTCTTAACCGTGTGCGGTGCCCCCCTCCACATATTTCCACCTCGGTCATATCGTTGTAGTGCTTAGGCGAAGCCCTGCGTCGGTAACTTCATCATCACCGTCACCACGCCGTTGTGCTGACGAAACTCTCCCTCGGCCTCAGCTGGATCAAGAGTTCGAGGGACATCACCGAGCTGAACGTGTGCAGATGGCGGAGGTGCCGTGCGTTCGGTACTTGATCGGTTGGATCGCGAAGACGTTCGACTACATCAACCGCGTTACTTAACGCTTCCGCTTTCGGTCTACGAGGGTACGTGGACACACTCTCCCGATCGTTGCTATGCGTCTCCTAGATAGATCTTGCATGATCGTAGGATTTTTTTTGAAATACTGCATTCCCCTACACATGTATAAGTCATGAAGAAGGCAATAGCAATAAAACTGTAACGATCATAATGCTAAGCTAACGAATGTTTTCCATCACATCATTCTCCTAATGATGTGACCCCGTTCATTAAATGACAACACATGTCTATGGTTAGGAAACATAACCATCTTTAATAAACGAGCTAGTCAAGTAGAGGCATACTAGGGATACTAATGTTTTGTCTATGTATTCACACATGTACTAAGTTTCCGGTTAATACAATTCTAGCATGAATAATAAACATTTATCATGATATAAGGTTAATAAAATAATAACTTTATTATTGCCTCTAGGGCATATTTCCTTCAGAGATGTCTTAGTTGAGAAAGGGCCTATCAGAGAGGAAAAAATGGAATACCATGTAGGTGATGCAGGAAAACATTTTTCGTACGCTCATTATCATAGAAAATTAAGTGATGGAGAGGAACATGATAGGAAATGGCTAGTTTATTCAAAAGATGTCAATAATTTTTTTTGCTTCTGTTGTAAGATCTTCAAGTCTAGCCCCAACATGTGTCAGAGTTCCTTAGAACATGATGGATTAGGACATTGGAGGCATATTAGTGAGAAGCTTAAAGAACATGAAAATAGCATCGAGCATATTAATAACATGAACAATTGGAATGAGTTGAGGGTTAGACTGCGGAAAGAGGAAACTATTGACAAGAAATTGCAACATCAAATAACAAAGGAGAAAGAACGTGTCGGGCAAGTTTCGTTAAGAATAATAGCTGTTGTGAAATATCTTGGTAAACGCAACTTGGCTTTTCTTGGAAATAGTGAGCAGCTTTACAAGGATGATAATGGTAATTTCTTGGATTGCATTGAGATGATTGCAGAATTTGATATAGTAATGCAAGATCACCTTAGACGTATTGAGAACAAAGAAATCCATTATCATTATCTCAGTCATAAAATACAGAATGAATTGATATCTCTTTTGGCTTCTGACATCACATGTTCAATGATAAAGGTTGCTAAAGAGGACAAGTATTTCTCTGTAATCCTAGATTGTACCCCTGATATTAGTCATCAAGAACAGATGACTTTTTTTGTTCAATGTGTTAATCTGTCTATGGCAAAATAAAAATGGAGTACTTTCTGGGGTTCTTGAAAGTGGAAGACACTTCTCGCTTAGGGATTTCTAAAGTATTGCTTGAGATCTATTGAGTCTTTTGGCCTAAATATTAAAGATATAAGGGGACAAGGATATGATAATGGTTCTAATATGGAGGGAAAATACCGAGTGGTACAATCTAGGTTACTTGATATGAATCCAAGAGCATTATATATGCCATGTGCTTATCATAGTCTCAATCTCACTCTTTGTGATATCGCAAAATCATGTGAGAAAGTTCTTCCATTTTTTGAAGTTGTTCAACGCATATATCTATTATTTGCTGGCTCTACCAAACGGTGGAATGTTTTGCTTAAACATGTTCCTAGTTTGACCATGAAATCATTGTCCAATGCTCGTCGCGAGAGTAGAATCAAAAGTGTTACAGCAATAAGATATCAAGCCACTGATTTAAGGTCAACTTTGTCTGAGTTACATCGTGCTTCTGACACTGATCCTAAAGATAAAAGTGATGAAAAACATTATTTGATGCACTTGGTCGCTTTGAGTTTCTAGTTGGTATGATTATCTGGCATGATATTCTATTTGATGTAAATAAAGTTAGCAAGATGTTGCAATCATCAACCATGTGCATTGACTCCTCTTTGAAGCAAATAAAAGGTATAAAACAATATTTTGAGAAGTACAGAGATGAGGGGTTTTCTTCAAGTTTGAGCATTGCTAAAGGTATTGCAACTGAAATGGGAATAGAGCCATTGTTTCCGATGAAGCGTCGTGCTACGAGGAAGAAACGGTTTGATGAAAGTGATTGACAAGAAGAAATTTTAGAAGCTGAGAAAGCTTCCCGAGTTAAATATTTTAATGTTTTGGTTGATATGGCGATCACTTCTTTGAATGACAGATTTAAAGAACTCATGGTATTTAAAGATATATTCGGATTTTTATTGAGCTCGGGCACCCTAAAGTCATTAAGTGACAATGAACTTCAAGAATGTTGCACAAAAATTGCAGAAACTTTTTCTCTTAATGGTTCAACTAATGTTGAGGTATGCAATCTTATTTCTGAATTGAAGATTATGAGATTCACTTTGCCAGATGGCGTAATGTTTGCTATGGAGATTTTCGGGCATGTGAGAGAAGTCGATTGTTATCCTAATATCTCCATTGCCTATCGCATCTTATTTACTGTGCCTGTGATGCTCTCATCAGCCAAAAGAAGCTTTTTGAAGTTGAAATTATTGAAGAACTATTCAAGGTCAACAATGACTCAAGAGAGGTTAAATGGGTTGGCTACATTATGCATCGAGAAGAAATTATTGGATGAGATTGACATCGACCCCATCATAAGTGACTTTGCATCGAGGAATGTTAGAAGATTTTTTTAGGTAATATGTATAAATTATCTGATACACATACCGATTTTGGATGCATTTAAGTGTTACTGGCAATAATTTATATATACGTTTTTAGACAAATTTATGTATATAAGTATATTACAATGACTTGTATATTAAGGACGCTCAATTTTTAGTTCTCCCCGGGCCCCCGAAATCTCAGGACCGGCCTTGTGTGGCACACGTTAGATATGTGTGAGTGTGGGGGCGATGGGGGGGAGGGGGAGGGGGTGGCACTTTCTTGCGGTAGTGATGGCAACATTATATGGTCGGGGGAAGGAAGGGGGGAGGGTGGCACTTTCTTGCGGTAGTGATGGCGACATTGTATGGTCGGGGGAAGGAAGGGGGGGAGGGGTGGCACTTTCTTGCGGTAGTGATGGCAACATTATATGGCCGGGGGAAGGAAGGGGGGAGGGGGTGGCACTTTCTTGCGGTGCCAACATTATATGGTCGGGGGAAGGAAGAGGGGGGGAGGAGGGCGTGGCACTTTCTTACGGTAGTGATGGCAGCATTATATGGTCGGGGGAAGGAAGAGGGGGGAGGGGTGGCACTTTCTTGCGGTAGTGATGGCAACATTATATGGTCGGGGGAAGGAAGAGGGGGGGTGGAACTTTCTTGCGGTAGTGATGCCAACATTATATGGTCGGGGAAGGAAGAGGGGGGAGGGGGTGGCACTTTCTGTTGGTGAACGTAGCAGACATTCAAAATTTTCTACGCATCACCAAGATCAATCTATGGAGTAATCTAGCAACGAGGGGAAGGGGAGTGCATCTACATACCCTTGTAGATCGCGAGCGGAAGCGTTCAAGAGAACGAGGTTGATGGAGTCGTACTCGTCGTGATCCAAATCACCGATGATCCTAGCGCCGAATGGACGGCACCTCTGCGTTCAACACACGTACGGAGCAGCGACGTCTCCTCCTTCTTGATCCAGCAAGGGGGGAGGAGAGGTTGATGGAGATCCAGCAGCACGACGGCGTGGTGGTGGAAGTAGCGGGATCCCGGCAGGGCTTCGCCAAGCGCAAGCGGGGAGGAAGAGGTGTCACGGGAGGGAGAGGGAGGCGCCAGGGCTTGGATTGCTGCTGCCCTCCCTCCCCCCACTATATATACGGCCAAGGGAGAGGGGGGGCGCAGCCTTGGCCCTTCCTCCAAGGAAGGGTGCGGCCAGGGAGGAGTCCTTCCTCCCCAAGGCACCTCGGAGGTGCCTTCCCCCTTTAGGACTCTCCGTTTATCTTATCTGTTGGCGCATGGGCCTCTTGGGGCTGGTTCCCTTGGCCCATATAGGCCAAGGCGCACCCCCCACAGCCCATGTGGCCCCCCCGGGGCTGGTGGACCCCTTGGTGGACCCCCGGACCCCTTTCGGCACTCCCGGTACAATACCGATAAAGTGCGAAACTTTTCCGGCGACCAAAATAAGACTTCCCATATATAAATCTTTACCTCCGGACCATTCCGGAACTCCTCGTGACGTCCGGGATCTCATCCGGGACTCCGAACAACTTTCGGGTTACCGCATACTAATATCTCTACAACCCTAGCGTCACCGAACCTTAAGTGTGTAGACCCTACGGGTTCGGGAGACACGCAGACATGACCGAGACGACTCTCCGGTCAATAACCAACAGCGGGATCTGGATACCCATGTTGGCTCCCACATGCTCCTCGATGATCTCATCGGATGAACCACGATATCGAGGATTCAATCAATCCCGTATACAATTCCCTTTGTCTATCGGTATGTTACTTGCCCGAGATTCGATCGTCGGTATCCCGATACCTTGTTCAATCTCGTTACCGGCAAGTCTCTTTACTCGTTCCGTAACACATCATCCCGTGATCAACTCCTTGGTCACATTGTGCACATTATGATGATGTCCTACCGAGTGGGCCCAGAGATACCTCTCCGTTTACACGGAGTGACAAATCCCAGTCTCGATTCGTGCCAACCCAACAGACACTTTCGGAGATACCTGTAGTGCACCTTTATAGCCACCCAGTTACGTTGTGACGTTTGGTACACCCAAAGCATTCCTACGGTATCCGGGAGTTGCACAATCTCATGGTCTAAGGAAATGATACTTGACATTAGAAAAGCTCTGAGCAAACGAACTACACGATCTTGTGCTAGGCTTAGGATTGGGTCTTGTCCATCACATCATTCTCCTAATGATGTGATCCCGTTATCAACGACATCCAATGTCCATGGTCAGGAAACCGTAACCATCTATTGATCAACGAGCTAGTCAACTAGAGGCTTACTAGGGACATGGTGTTGTCTATGTATCCACACATGTATCTGAGTTTCCTATCAATACAATTCTAGCATGGATAATAAACGATTATCATGAACAAGGAAATATAATAATAACCTATTTATTATTGCCTCTAGGGCATATTTCCAACAGTCTCCCACTTGCACTAGAGTCAATAATCTAGTTCACATCACCATGTGATTAACACTGACAGGTCACATCACCATGTGACCAACATCCAAAGAGTTTACTAGAGTCAACAATCTAGTTCACATCACTATGTGATTAACACTCAATGAGTTCTGGTTTGATCATGTTATGCTTGTGAGAGAGGTTATTAGTCAACGGGTCTGAACCTTTCAGATCCGTGTGTGCTTTACGAATATCTATGTCATCTTGTGGATGCTACCACGCGCTATTTGGAGCCATTTCAAATAATTGCTCTACTATACGAATCCGGTTTACTACTCAGAGTCATCCGGATTAGTGTCAAAGTTCGCATCGACGTAACCCTTTACGACGAACTCCTTTTCACCTCCATAATCGAGAAAATTCCTTAGTCCACTAGATACTAAGGATAAGTTCGACCGCTGTCATGTGATCCATTCCCGGATCACTATTGTACCCCTTGACCAACTCATGGCAAGGCACACTTCATGTGCGGTACACAGCATAGCATACTGTAGAGCCTACGTCTGAAGCATAGGGGACGACCTTCGTCCTTTCTCTCTCTTCTGCTGTGGTCAGGTCTTGAGTCTTACTCAATACTCACACCTTGTAACACAGCCAAGAACTCCTTCTTTGCTGATCTATTTTGAACTCTTTCAAAATCATGTCAAGGTGTGCGTTCTTTGAAAGTATCATCAGGCGTCTTGATCTATCTCTATAGATCTTGATGCCCAATATGTAAGCAGCTTTATCCAGGTCTTCCTTTGAAAAACTCCTTTCAAACAACCCTTTATGCTTTCCAGAAATTTTACATCATTTCGGATCAACAATATGTCGTTCACATATACTTATCAGGAATGTTGTAGCGCTCCCACTCACTTTATTGGAAATACAAGTTTCTCATAAACTTTGTATAAATCCAAAAACTTTGATCACTCCATCAAAGCGTAAATTTAACTCCGAGATGCTTGCTCTAGTCCATGGAAGGATTGCTGGAGCTAGCATACCTTTTAGCATCCTTAGGATCGACAAAACCTTTCTGATTGTATCACATACAACCTTTCCTTATGAAAACTGGTAAGGAAACTTGTTTTGACATCCATCTGCCAGATTTCATAAATGCAGCTAATGCTAACATGATTCCGACGGACTTAAGCATCGCTACGGATGAGAAAATCTCATCGTAGTCAACTCCTTGAACTCGTGGAAATACTCTTTGCCACAAGTCGAGCTTCATAGACGGTAACATTACCGTCCACGTCCGTCTTCTTCTCAAAGATCCATTTATCTCGGATTTCATGGCTTCTAACCATTTGTCGGAATATGGGCCCACCATCGCTTCTCCATAGCTCGTAGGTTCAGTATTGTCCAACAACATGATATCTCAGACAGGATCACGTACCACTCTGAAGTAGCACGCATCCTCGTCGTCCTACGAGGTTTGGTAGTGACTTGATCCGAAGTTTCATGATCACTATCATAAGCTTCCACTTCAATTGGTGTAGGTGCCACAGGAACAACTTCCTGTGCCCTGCTACACACTAGTTGAAGTGACGGTTCAATAACCTTATCAAGTCTCCACCATCCTCCCACTCAATTCTTTCGAGAGAAACTTTTCCTCGAGAAAGGACTCGTTTCTAGAAGCAATTACTTTTGCTTCCAGATCTGAAATAGGAGGTATACCCAACTGTTTTGGGTATTCTATGAAGATGCATTTATCCGCTTTGGGTTCGAGCTTATCAGCCTGAAACTTTTTCACATAAGCATCGCAGCCCCAAACTTTTAAGAAACGACAACTTAGGTTTCTCTAAACGGTGTCGTCTCAACGGAATTGCGTGGTGCCCTTTTAAAGTGAATGCGGTTGTCTCTAATGCCTAACCCATAAACGATAGTGGTAATTCGATAAGAGACATCATGGTATGCACCATATCCAATAGGGTGCAGTTATGATGTTCGGACACACCATCACACTATGGTGTTCCAGGCGGTATTAATTGTGAAACACTTTCCACAATGTCTTAATTGTGTGCCAAACTCGTAACTCAGATACTCATCTCTATGATCATATCACAGACATTTTATCCTCTTGTCACGACGATCTTCAACTTCACTCTGAAATTACTTGAACCTTTCAATAATTCAGACTTGTGTTTCATCAAGTAAATACACTCAGCATCTACTCAAATCATCTGTGAAGTAAGAACATAACGATATCCACTGCATGCCTCAGCACTCATTGGACTGCATACATCAAAATGTATTACTTCCAATAAGTTGCTCTCTTGTTCCATCTTACTGAAAACGAGGCCTTTCAGTCATCTTGCCCATGTGGTATGATTTGCATGTCTCAAGTGATTCAAAATCAAGTGAGTCCAAACGATCCATCTGCATGGAGTTTCTTCATGCATATATACCAATAGACATGGTTCGCATGTCTCAATCTTTTCAAAAACGACTGAGTCCAAAGATCCATCTACATGGAGCTTCTTCATGCGTTCTATACCAATATGACTCAAATGGCAGTGCCACAAGTATGTGGTACTATCATTACTATTTATATCTTTTGGCACGAACATGTGTATCACTACGATCGAGATTCATTTTAGGTGCAAGACCATTGAAGGTATTATTCAAATAAACAGAGTAACCATTATTCTCCTTAAATGAATAACCGTATTGCGATAAACATAATCCAATCATGCTCAACGCAAACACCAAATCTCGATGGTAGAGGGAGCATGCGATGCTTGATCACATCAACCTTGGAAACACTTCCAACACATATCGTCATCTCACCTTTAGCTAGTCTCCGTTTATTCCGCAGCTTTTATTTCGAGTTACTAACACTTAGCAACCGAACCGGTATCTAATACCCTGGTGCTGCTAGGAGTACTAGTAAAGTACACATTCATATAACGTATATCCAATATACTTCTGTCGACCTTGCCTGCCTTCTCATCTACCAAGTATCTAGGGTAGTACTGCTTCAGTGACCGTTCTCCTCATTACAGAAGCACTTAGTCTCGGGTTTGGGTTCAACCTTGGGATTCTTCACTAGAGCAGCAAACGATTTGCTGTTTCATGAAGTATCCCTTTTGCCCTTGCCCTTCTAGAAACTAGTGGTTTTACTAACCATCAACAATTGATGCTCCTTCTTGATTTCTACTTTCGCGGTGTCAAACATCGCGAGTTGCTCAAGGATCATCATCTATCCTTGATATTTATAGTTCATCACGAAGCTCTAATAGCTTGGTGGCAGTGACTATGGAGAACCATCACTATCTCATCTGGGAGATTAACTCTCACTCGATTCAAGCGATTGTGGTACTCAGACAATCTGAGCACATGCTCAACGATTGAGCTTTTCTCCCTTAGTTTGCAGGCTTAAGAAACTTGTCAGAGGTCTCATACCTCTTGACGTGGGCACTAGTCTGAAATCCCAATTTCAGTCTTCGGAACATCTCATATGTTCTGCGACGTTTCAAAAACCGTCTTTGGTGCCACAATTCTAAACCGTTAGCATTACGCACTGAACTATCATGTAGTCATCAAAACGTGTATGTCAGATGTTTCGCAACATCTACAGACGACGCTGAGGTTCAGCACACCGAGCGGTGCATTAAGGACATAAGCCTTCTGTGCAGCAATGAGGACAATCCTCAGTTTACGGACCCAGTCCGCATAATTGCTACTACCAACTTTCAACTAAATTTTCTCTAGGAACATATCTTAAACAGTAGAACTAAAGCGTATGACATAATTTGCAAAGACCTTTTGACTATGTTCATGATAATGAAGTTCATCTGATTAATGAACTCCCACTCAGATAGACATCCCTCTAGTCATCTAAGTGATACATGATCCGAGTCAAACTAGGCCGTGTCCGATCATCACGTGAGACGGACTAGTCATCATCGGTGAACATCTCCATGTTGATCGTATCTACTATACGACTCATGTTCGACCTTTCGGTCTCTTGTGTTCCGAGGCCATGTCTGTACATGCTAGGCTCGTCAAGTCAACCTAAGTGTTTTGCATGTGTTCCGAGGCCATGTCTGTACATGCTAGGCTCGTCAACACCCGTTGTATTCGAACGTTAGAATCTATCACACCCGATCATCACGTGGTGCTTCGAAACAACGAACCTTCGCAACGGTGCACAGTTAGGGGGAACACGTCTCTTGAAATTTTAGTGAGGGATCATCTTACTTACTACCGTCGTTCTAAGCAAATAAGATGCATAACATGATAAACATCACATGCAATCAAATAGTGACATGATATGGCCAATATCATTTTGCTCCTTTGATCTCCATCTTCGGGGCACCATGATCATCTTTGTCACCGGCATGACACCATGATCTCCATCATCATGATCTCCATCATTGTGTCTTCATGAAGTTGTCACGCCAACGATTACTTCTACTTCTATGGCTAACGCGCTTAGCAATAAAGTAAAGTAATTTACATGGCGTTATTCAATGACACGCAGGTCATACAAAAAATAAAGACAACTCCTATGGCTCCTGCCGGTTGTCATACTCATCGACATGCAAGTCGTGATTCCTATTACAAGAATATGATCAATCTCATACATCACATATATCATTCATCACATCTTCTGGCCATATCACATCACATAGCACATGCTGCAAAAACAAGTTAGACGTCCTCTAATTGTTGTTGCAAGTTTTTACGTGGCTTGTATAGGTTTCTAGCAAGAACGTTTCTTACCTACGTAAAACCACAACGTGATATGCCAATTTCTATTTACCCTTCATAAGGACCCTTTTCATCGAATCCGTTCCGACTAAAGTGGGAGAGACAGACACCCGCTAGCCACCTTATGCAACTAGTGCATGTCAGTCGGTGGAACCTGTCTCACGTAAGCGTACGTGTAAGGTCGGTCCGGGCCGCTTCATCCCACAATGCCGCCGAAACAAGATAAGACTAGTAGCGGCAAGAAGAATTGGCAACATCTACGCCCACAACTACTTTGTGTTCTACTCGTGCATAGAAACTACGCATAGACCTAGCTCATGATGCCACTGTTGGGGAACGTAGCAGAAATTCAAAATTTTCTACGCATCACCAAGATCAATCTATGGAGTAATCTAGCAACGAGGGGAAGGGGAGTGCATCTACATACCCTTGTAGATCGCGAGCGGAAGCGTTCAAGAGAACGGGGTTGATGGAGTCGTACTCGTCGTGATCCAAATCACCGATGATCCTAGCGCCGAACGGACGGCACCTCCGCGTTCAACACACGTACGGAGCAGCGACGTCTCCTCCTTCTTGATCCAGCAAGGGGGGAGGAGAGGTTGATGGAGATCCAGCAGCACGACGGCGTGGTGGTGGAAGTAGCGGGATCCCGGCAGGGCTTCGCCAAGCGCAAGCGGGGAGGAAGAGGTGTCACGGGAGGGAGAGGGAGGCGCCAGGGCTTGGATTGCTGCTGCCCTCCCTCCCCCCACTATATATAGGGCCAAGGGAGAGGGGGGGCGCAGCCTTGGCCCTTCCTCCAAGGAAGGGTGCGGCCAGGGAGGAGTCCTTCCTCCCCAAGGCACCTCGGAGGTGCCTTCCCCCTTTAGGACTCTCCGTTTATCTTATCTCTTGGCGCATGGGCCTCTTGGGGCTGGTTCCCTTGGCCCATATAGGCCAAGGCGCACCCCCCACAGCCCATGTGGCCCCCCCGGGGCTGGTGGACCCCTTGGTGGACCCCCGGACCCCTTTCGGCACTCCCGGTACAATACCGATAAAGTGCGAAACTTTTCCGGCGACCAAAATAAGACTTCCCATATATAAATCTTTACCTCCGGACCATTCCGGAACTCCTCGTGACGTCCGGGATCTCATCCGGGACTCCGAACAACTTTCGGGTTACCGCATACTAATATCTCTACAACCCTAGCGTCACCGAACCTTAAGTGTGTAGACCCTACGGGTTCGGGAGACACGCAGACATGACCGAGACGACTCTCCGGTCAATAACCAACAGCGGGATCTGGATACCCATGTTGGCTCCCACATGCTCCTCGATGATCTCATCGGATGAACCACGATGTCGAGGATTCAATCAATCCCGTATACAATTCCCTTTGTCTATCGGTATGTTACTTGCCCGAGATTCGATCGTCGGTATCCCGATACCTTGTTCAATCTCGTTACCGGCAAGTCTCTTTACTCGTTCCGTAACACATCATCCCGTGATCAACTCCTTGGTCACATTGTGCACATTATGATGATGTCCTACCGAGTGGGCCCAGAGATACCTCTCCGTTTACACGGAGTGACAAATCCCAGTCTCGATTCGTGCCAACCCAACAGACACTTTCGGAGATACCTGTAGTGCACCTTTATAGCCACCCAGTTACGTTGTGACGTTTGGTACACCCAAAGCATTCCTACGGTATCCGGGAGTTGCACAATCTCATGGTCTAAGGAAATGATACTTGACATTAGAAAAGCTCTGAGCAAACGAACTACACGATCTTGTGCTAGGCTTAGGATTGGGTCTTGTCCATCACATCATTCTCCTAATGATGTGATCCCGTTATCAACGACATCCAATGTCCATGGTCAGGAAACCGTAACCATCTATTGATCAACGAGCTAGTCAACTAGAGGCTTACTAGGGACATGGTGTTGTCTATGTATCCACACATGCATCTGAGTTTCCTATCAATACAATTCTAGCATGGATAATAAACGATTTATCATGAACAAGGAAATATAATAATAACCTATTTATTATTGCCTCTAGGGCATATTTCCAACACTTTCTTGCGGTAGTGATGGCAACATTATATGGTCGGGGTAAGGAAGAGGGGGGGGGGGGGGAGTAGAGTCATGTGGATAGAGTCTACGATAGCGAAAGTGCTCTTTTGATCCCGAGTTCACATGCTCCCTAATGTACAATAAAATTCAAAAAATAGTAAGAAAATAAAAAAAAATCTTTTTTGTGATAAAGATTGATGAATATTTCAACTGCATGCAAAATCGATGCTCCAAAATGCTTTCAATAATAGTCTTTCCAGATCATCATTTTTCTTCTCTGATCTCAGCGACTGTCATTTCATCATAAAATTTTGCACGTAGTTGAAACATTCATCGATGTTTAGCACAATTTTTTTTTGAGTTTTTTTTTTAAAATTTACTGTTCATGAGAGAGCATGTGAGCTCGGGTGCAAAAACTCCATTCCATACAATAGGTGGCAAGAAAAAATGTGTAATGAGGCTTGGAGATTCACGCCTTCCATTAGATGAAAGAGGAGATAAAAACTCATGACTCAAAAAGCTTAACAACGAAGAAAATTGTACTCCCTCCATTTAAATCAGCGACAACTAATACTCCCTCCGTCTCAAAATAAGTGTCTCAACTTTGTATTAACTCTAGTATAAAGTTGTATTAAACTTAAACATTTATTTTGAAACGGAGGGAGTATGAAACAGAGGGATAGTGATTTTCTGAGGGATAAGTAGGAGCAAATCCGAGAGAAGCCAAAGACAAGCAGGCCGAACGTCACTATACGTGTCTCCGAAACCGTGGTCACGATTGGCTGTACTGCATGATCCTTCAGGTAGGAACGGTGGAGCGCAGCTTGCACTACTGACGTAACAAGCAGCATCCAGAAGGGCAACGTGTCCGACGTTGTTCTCAATCTTCTACGCCATGACGTACGTCAACCCAATAATTTGTCTCACTGATTTACCACCCGATCGCAATCAACAATTTATCGGCGTGTAGCAGCAGCTCACTCGGCCTGAAATCATGCAGGATTGGGCCCGAAAACCTCTTGAGAAAATTGAGCCCAAAAAAGGGAACGTGCAAGCGCACCGCGCGCAGCATGTCTCGCCTTTGTGGCCCCAAAACCGATTTAGGTGCTGATGCGTTGCTGTTGAGTTGAATGTACAGATTTGGACATCTCAACAAACCAATCGATCGATAAAGGCTGGCACGAAACCTCGCTAGCCTGCCCACGATGGCTTGCTGAATGGTGAGGGCAAAGAGAAAGCGCCTTTCTGTATCCGTCAGAGAGGAAACTGTACAGTGAAGAAAGCAGGAAATGCGCCGCACGGTTGCTTGAGAAAATTACAGACTTTAACAGAAAACACACTATGTGTTCAAAGTTCAAACTATATAAGGATCTCGACTATATATAAGCATCAAAGTGCGGGAGCAACTATGTGACATCCATGTATACAATAATTACCTTCAAAATTACGTACTCTGTAGTCTATATGCTTGACAACAGTGTATTATCTATGAGTAAGAACAGTAACAGTAACCTTCTCTACGAGCTTATAGCTACAAAAACTCAAAAGTCAAAACAACATTGCAATTAACGAGAACAAACACTTCGTAGCAACTAATCAACACACCTTGGTTAACAGGCAGACAAAGTACTCTACGGCGCCCGAAGAAGAATCGCTAAACACAGTTGGAGCAGCAGGGTGACCATGCACGTCGTCCTCCGGTGCGACGCCGTTGGCGAGGACGCCGACGTGGTCGACCCCGTGATCGGGTTGTCGTGCTGGTAGTACCACGGGAACCACGGCAGGACAGGGTTCGGCGGCGGAGGAGCCGGCCCGGCCGGGACGGCGCTGAACGGCGGCGCGAGGAACCCCGGCATGACCCCTGGCGGGGTCAGCTGGAAGCCCCCTGGCGGAGGTGGCGGGTAGCTGCCGCTGAAGCCGTCGCCGCCACCACCACCTGTTCCTGTTCCAGTCCCTGCTGGTGGCGGTGGCGGGTAGCTGTTGATGACGCCTCCTGAGGTTGGTGGTGGGAGGCACGGGTACGGGCAGTCGGCCGGCGTGTCCGCCACCGCCATGGTGGCGAGCATGCTGACCACGGCGACGAAGACGAAGATGGTGATCACGAAGGATCTAGGCATGGTTGCGTACGTGTGTGTCTGGACTCTCGAGTCTGCAAGAGAAGGACCGAGAGAGGAAGAGAGAGCGCACTGAATATTTGATACTAGTTGGTGCGGCGCTCTGGTCACACCGAGATGGCCCTTTTGGGGTTTTGGTTTACAGGGACACCTGATAGTCTGATACTACTACTAAACGAGCTGCTGGTGTGTCCGACGAACAGCAATCATTCACTTGCTACGGGGGATCTACCGTAAGCGCGAGGAAGAAAATGTGACCAATGATGCGGCGCAGTGGTTGAACCCAGATGGCTCTGGCTAAACGGGCTGCTGCCTGCTGGTGAGTGAGTTTGATGAGGTGCGAGATAGGTATGACCCCACACCGTGCGTGAGAGAGGATGTTCGTTTTACCGCCAAGAGAGTTTACATAGAAACATTAAGTAAAAAGCATAGAATCACCACATTTGTGCTATGATTAGCTAAAACCCATCACTCTACGATTCGTGGCATTTTGAACTGCACCGAATTTTTGACAGTGACGAAAAACACGAGCTACTTTCTGAGCACGTTTTGACGTGGTTGATCCCTCTCAGGCCAACAACAGTGATGGCGCGGCGTTAATGGCCGTTGACTACGCTGTCAGAAGCGGCTGGGTCGGAATGAACTCGAGCGCTCTCGCTCACTCGCACTCTCCCCTCCCACCTCGATCTCCCTCATCTCTCTTGCAAGGCATGGCGGCGGCGGGATCTGCCGAAGGTGGCATCGGATCCATCAGCGATGGCAGGGTGGGAACAGAGCATGAAGCGCAGATGGGGGCGGATGGCGGTGTGGCAGGGGGGACCCGCGGCGAGGAGGAGGATTGCTGCAGCAGCAGCCTATTCAGTTCATCGTTGCCACTGCCAACGGATGTCGCCTGAAGGGTGGTGGAGGAGCCACCCACTGCAAATGTGCCCCCCCCCCTACGTGAGCTGCATTCCCCTCTATAGCTCTCCCCTCTCTTTATATCCATTTCATTGTTGTAAATTAGGGTTTCGGATTTGAAACGTAGATTCGAAATATATTAACAATTGGTCATGTTATCATAAAACTACTTGTTAGCTGACTAATACTAGTTTATGGATGTTTCTAAATTAACTGGATGTTGTTGTTCTATTTGACTAAATGTACTGAAGTACTGAATTTAGTGTTCTGAATTTACTGAACGTTGTTGTCCTGTTTGACTGAATTTAGGGTTTTAGTCTGTCTGAAATTTTTAGTTTCTGAATGATGCTTTGGAATGAGTACTCATTTAGAAATGTTGATGCAACATTGATCTCCAATTGGTAACCGGATATTTTTATACTTTTCATTTGTAGTATGGATCATGCTAACATTTGTAATGTGTGGTTCCAATTCTATGGTACGGATAACCTGGACAGGACAATGTGTAACTCTAAAATTACATACACCGCTCTGTAAGCTATTATGGATTTGGGGGGCTTTGGAAGTACAAATTACATTTATTATGTGAAGCAAGAGGGAACTGACATAGCAGGTTTAGAGTTGCTTGACAACAATGCAATGGTTGAGGAAATGCTCAGAGAGTTTGAGCATAGTAAATGTGCTTAAAGGAGACGCCCCAACACGACATGATGTAAACAGAGCGCCAAAAATATGTGAGGAGCATATCCCCATTGGTACCATAGGGGAGCATGTTGTATATGTAGCTGACAACCAAGGGGTTTTGAACACATAGCAAGGCAATACTATCTAGAGTAAGGACAAGTTTGTTTTGGAGTCTGAATAAGATGAGGATGAAACAGAAGATGAAGAAGAAGAAAAGGATTTCAGTGATGATTTTATTTGGCTACCTGAGTTTGGATGCGATCCTAGACCATTGGGTGTTGATGAAGAATAGATTGAATTACTTCATAGATTGGAGCAGCCGAAGTTGCAGAGAGAGGATCCTTAGTACCACTATGAAGGAGACACAGATGTGGAAGAGGTTTATCAGTCGAGGAAGAGGAAGTGGACGATTCTAAGACCAAGCCTTCTCCTCCAAAGAAGTAGAAACAAAAGAGAGTTGGCCCTTCTAGTAGAGCTCGACATGAAGAAGAAATTCTTTCCTTTCATGACTGGGTGCCTTCCAATGATGAATTGAGCAATCTTTCTGAGGTTAATGACAATGTGTTCTAGGGTGAAACCCTAAGATGGATCTTTTCATACTTGGAGGGGAAAGAGGGATGAACACCAAGAACACAAAGAGGAATTCACTCCAACAAAACCCAATCACACATTCACTAGAATAGCAAACACATAGATCCACAAGATTACAAGTACAATCAAAGGAAACAAGCACTAGGTAAAGTTCTTCCCACTCCTAAGAGATGAGGTCTTGATGATGGTAACCTTCTCCAAGAGGAGGTCTTGAAATCCACAAGTGGATCCTCTCCTAAGAGGCCTTGATCTCCAATGGAGTGGTAGAAGGAGCAAAGCTCTCAAATATCTCACATATGTCTTTGCTAACCCTAAACATGACCCTAGGTACGGAATATATAGGCATGGGGGCGAAGGGGGGAAGTGGAGGCCCAAAACAACAGCTTCAGCCGGCCATCCTGATGGGCCCGTGCGCACAGGGTAAGTTGGGCACGGGGTCTCGGGGCCCGTGCGCACGGGGTCGCCTGGGACTTGCAGCCTTGCTCCTTTTGGTCTCCTTCTTCTTCCTCGAGGTCTTGGGGTGCCTCTCCTTCTCCTTTGGGGTGTCCCTTAGCTGCATGGTGGCGTTGGTCTTCATACCTAAGGACACATAGCATGTTTTGGTGAGGTAGCACCCAAGTTCCGCTCGTGTCCATATGCATGTCAAGTAGGAAGGAGTTTGCCTCGGTTTCCATTGCACGTGCTCTAACTCTTGTCATGGGTCCACGTGGTGCTTGATGCGTTGGTGTAGAGTCCAGGGGGTGATGGAAGGATGCTCCGCATCATCTCCCCCCCGGGAGAGATCCATCCGCGGATCGTGATTTTCATCGCCATGGTACTTGGGCAAGTCCTTGACGTTCAAAAATGTCGCTTACATTGTACTTGGCGCGTGGGATGTCGATCTTGTAGGTGTTGTCATTGTAGCGTGCTAGCACTTCGAAGGGTCCGTCGGCTTGTGGTAGTAGCTTTGACTTGCGTTTGTTGGGGAAGCGGTCCTTGCAAAGATGAAGCCATACGAGGCCCAGTTGGAACATCATTGGTGTTTTGTTGATGTTGAGCTTGGTGGCGAGACGTTGTACTTGGCGCTCGATCGTTGACCTTGTATCTTCATGCATCCCCTTGAGGAAACTTGCCCTTGCACTCGCATCCATGTTTGTGCGTTCTTGGACCGGAAGAGGTAGAATGTCCAATGGGGATAATGGGTTGAAGTCGTAGACAACCTCGAAGGAGGACTTGCCGGTAGTAGAGTGTCGAGCTCGATTGTAGGCGTACTCGGCGATGGGTATGTAACACCCTTGTGTAATGATGCTACAGTAACCCCTGGGGTTAAGTTAATCATTTTGCTAAACAAGTGTTTGATCATAATTGTCTCATATCTCTTTGAAATTCCTCAAGGTCTTGGGGCGCCTCTCCTTCTCCTTTGGGGTGTCCCTTAGTTGCATGGTGGCGTTGGTATTCATACCTAAGGACACATAGCATGTTTTGGTGAGGTAGCACCCAAGTTCCACTCGTATCCATATTCATGTCAAGTTGGAAGGAGTTCACCTCGGTTTCCATTGCGCGTGCTCTAGCTCTTGTCATGGGTCCACTTGGTGCTTGATGCATTGGTGTAGAGTCCATGGGGATGATGGAAGGATGCTCCGCATCAGAATGATTATGATGGTGCTGTCAAAAGGAATATAGTTTTATGTGGCAAGTGGAAAATAAGGCCTAACAAGAAAGAAGACGAGATTTGATATGAGGAGAAAGCAGAAAAACCTTAGGAGCAGTTTATGTGAGCACTTATGATTTGAAAATGCGTACCAGTTCAAAAGAGCTCTAAGACAATGCCAAGTAGTTCAGTTGAGGAACTACACTTATTGGAGGAATTGCAAATACAAGGTAATTATTTATTACAAAGTGGTTGAATGCCCCTTTATGATGACAACTTCACAAGTCAAGAATGAGAAGACATTTGTTATCAGAAAATTGAGAATGCCACATACATGTCTTGCGGATAGTGAGAACACAAAAGTTACAACAGATTAGGTTGCCAAGGAATGTGAGCATGCAATTAGAACAGATCCCAGGACAAAGGTTGACACAATTTTTAAAAGTGCAAAGGAGAAGTATGAGGTGGAAATACCCAAGACCAAGGCCTATAGGGCTAGGAGAAAGGCTTTAAAAGTTGTTGAAAGAGATGTTAAAGCATAGTACACCAGACCCAAAAACTATTTGCAGGCAATTTTAGACATAAATCCTGGCAGCAGGTGTACTATGACAATAAGAAACATACCAGAATATCCAAGCACCAACCCTAGGTTCCATATGATGTTTATGTGCCTCAATGCATCTAGGGAAGGCTTTCTCAATGGGTGTATGCCATTCATAGGTATTTTCCAGCGCACCTTTGTCTATCCTTTTGTTCTGCATTTCACTTGTCGCAAATGATTGGTTATTTGATGCAGGTGTGGACGGATGTTTCATAAAGCTAAGTCGTGGCCAGCAAATCCTGGTAGTAACAGGTAGAGATCGAAATAACAATCTCTTTCCAATTGCATTAGGTGTGGTCAAAAAGGAATATACCTCATCTTGGAGCCGGTTCTTGTATCAGTTGAAGCAATGCATTAGAGAGGGTAATAAATTTGGCACTTACACTTTCATTTCTGATAGGCAGAAGGTTGGTCCAAAAGTTACTCTTTGTACTCATTTAGAAATGTTTACATATTTATTTAGCTAAATTATCACATTACTTAGGAGAATTACATATTTATTTCCCCAGGACTTGCTAAATGCTATTGGGTAAAATTCCCAAATTCTCCCATAGGTACTGCCTTAGGCATATCTATGCAAATTTTTAAGCAGCTAGTTTTACGGCCGAGGAGCTAAAGCAGTATATGGACCAGGCCATCTATTCCTACACTCAGCATGGATTTGATGTTGCAATGGTCAAACTTAAACATGAGGATGAAGAATCATGGAAATGGTTAGATAGAATCCCAAAAGAAACTTGGGCTAGGCATACAATGGACTTCAATTGCAAGACTGATCTAGTTGTTAACAACACTAGTGCAGTCTTCAATAGGTACATACTAGAGCTTAGGTCAAAGCTAATTAAAATCATGACAGATGTAATCAGATCTAAGTTGATGGTAAAATATCAAGGGACAAGGAACATGATAGAGGAGGCTAGGTGGGAGATAACCCCTACCTATGCAGAGAGGCTAGAGGATTCCAAAAAGTATTCTAGGTTTAGCAAAGCAGCACAATTTGACCCAATGGTGTGGTAAGTTACTAGTGGTCACCAATCTGAATTCCCATCATACCGTGGCGACTACGCATTAGGACCTACGTGGGCCACCTGCCGGTGCTAAAACCGGCGGATCCTGTGTAGGGGGTCCCGAGCTTGTGGTCTTGGCTAGATGGTAATAGGAAGTAGATAAAGACACGATGTTTACCCAAGTTCGAGCCCTCTCTAAGAGGTAAAACCCTATGTCCTACTCTTGTTATATTGATTGTGATGGGGTACAAAGTACAAGATGATCTCCCTCAAGATTGTATGAATGAGTTCTAGCTTAAAATCTTGCTTCTATAGACTAAACCCCTTGGCTTATATAGGCATCGGGGGTATCTAGGGTTTACACATGGTCGGTTGCATCTAGGGATAAACGTGTCGATTATTTGAATATGCCTTGAAGTATACGCCAAGTCTTCGTAGGATTCCATCTTGAGTGCACCGGGGGCCACGTCTTCCATGGCCCATTCTTCAGTTGTTGGTGGGTCCTTGGCCCAACCCATGAATTGTAGGCTGACGTAGTGAGCACCCCCTAATCCGGGACACTCAGTAGCCCCTGAACTGGTTTCCAAGATGAAGACATTGATACCTTCCTCGGAGTAGCTTCGTCTTCCGGTCTTCGGCTTCGTAGGCGAGTTCCATCTTCCACGTCAGTTTCTATATCTGAGGATTTATTTGGATCTGAGGTCTTTTTATGTTTGACCATCGGCTTCCCCTTCGATTATGACCATTCACAAGTCTGCGCAATGATTTATTCCAAGCAACAAGGGCATCTTTTAACAAGGCCCACTTTGGTATAGATTATTTTTTACTAGGTCCGAAGCCTCCCTTATCTTAACTGCAAAGTCATGCCACATGGGCGTAGTAGGCTGATTTTGTCTAGCCCTGACAACTTTTCAGCCAAAAAACGAATCGTCGCCGCTTACTGTGGAACCGAGCACTCTCATCAATAGTCAATACTGGGCATACCGTGGCCCAAGGCCATTTCTATTGGCACGTCCCATCGATAAAGGGATCATGCTCTAGAGTTTAGGCGATATAATTAACAAGATCCCTTAATCCTCGCACGCATATATTGCACGCCGCATTAGGAACTGGTGGATTTACTATGTGACGTGGTGCCCCATAGTCTTTTACTGATCTATAAAAGTGAAACGATGAACCTAATTCACTCCATGCTCTCATTCCTGGTCCAACACCAAGAACTCCCTCAAGCGCCAACGTCTAGAGATTCGCTTACGCTCCACTTTGCTCATTCTTTCTCCCTCCATCGTGAAAAGATGGCTGGCAAGGAAGGGTGTTGCTGCTCCAACGCCCAGGAGAAGACCACCAACAAGAGAGGGTAGTGGATGTCCTCCACTGTTACTGACAACACCATCGCTCAGCTCCAAGACGATGGTTACCTTCCACCCCATTAGACGGCTAGATGCTGATCTCGTTTGGGCAAGGATGAGGTTTGATCGGCATACGCTATCCCTGAACCTCGAAAGGGGGAGTGGGTCGTTTTAATTTCTCATCTCATCCGACGTCTAGGCTTCCCACTCCACCCCTTTCTCGGGGTCTCTTGTTCTTCTATCGGCTCCAGTTTCACCACCTGGCCCCAAATTCTATCCTCCATATTGCCACCTACATCACTTTTTCCGAGGCCTTCCTTCGTATAGAGCTCCACTTCAACCTATGCTAAAGCAATTCCACGTCAAGCCGAGCAAAAGTGGCCCTAATCTTGTGGAGTGTGGCAGGTCCATGATCAGCAAGATCCCCAGTGTACCCTAGCCAAAGGGCATGCTCATTGAACCCGTGAAGATTTGGTAGGAGGAGTGGTTCTACATGGCCGACATGCCATCAAGGAACCAGGAAGGGTCCCTATCTTCTCAGCAACACCTTTACAGAGGATGCACTCCTGGACCAAGAAGAGCCTTAGCTGAGGGAACTAGAAAGAGGTGGAGGAGGTCCAGCACAAGGTCAAGGCCATGGTCAACATGGGTGTCACCTTGGTTTATGTAGTCCACGTGATGATCCATCGATGGATCCTGCCACCCCAAGCCCGAGCTATTCCGAAGGTACACACCAGAAAATGAGGAGGTGGTGATCTGGAGGTTCTTCCGAGGAAAAGATCTTGGCGGGATGTGGAATATCCTCTTTAAACGCAAGAGCAACAGGTTCTCATCCGGGGGAGAGGACACCTGTTTATGCTGAGCACGCCCTGTTGCCGAGGTAACGTTACATTCATAATTTACCTACCAAACCTTCGGCCATTTCTCATTAACCGAGTGGTCAGTTTTACGCATTTTGCACAGGGTTGGCGCGCGCGTGCCAAGGCGATCAAGTCCTCGCCAATGCAACCGAAGGAGCCCCGAGCTCAAGAAGCTACTAAGCGAGGATCCCTACGTGGGCCCAGCCAAGACAAAGAAGAAGGAGGGGAAGAAGACTAGAGCAAAGAACATGGCCATCCGAGACGGCGTCCCGGATGCCCCTGTAGAGAGTCATCAAAGGGACAGAGAGGTTCCCTCAATGTTTGACCGGATCCTGGACAAGCCATGCGCCATCCATGGCACCCCTGACAAGCCGGCCACTCACTCTAACCGGACCTATTGGGTGATCAAGCAAGCCCATTCTCTTAGTACCACTTTCAAGACTCTGGTCGGATGAAAACCATCCACTATGTATCGGCATATATCAAGTTGACGTTGCTTCCTTCATCCATAAGGACTCGGGTCAGATGAAAACGGTCCACTATGAGATCGAGTACCAGCGTCGTTGTGCCGCCATGATCAGTTGTCTAAGTTGTGTTCTTTAAATTTGTGTAATTTACTAGTAATGATCAAATACATTATACTAGTATATGCTTCAATACATTTGAGATAAATACACAAAGTAAATAGAAATATATAAGGAGACAAGCTCCACATCTTACATACATAAGAGACTAGCAGAACGCCCGTGCATTGCTACGGGCTATGCATATAAATATTAATTAAAAAATGATTAAGGTCATCTGTAAGGTCAAAGCTCATTTGTTCTCAAAGGTCCGGACATGTTCGGACATCAAACGAACGCTTAGTAGGCTCTTCAAAATTCAACCGTATGGACAGTCCGGGCTCCCCCAAATTTAGACCATATATGGGGGAGAAATGCGGTTGTTTGGACTATCCCCATGTTATCTCCAACACATGGGCCCAACACAAAAACCCCACCCCACAACATATCACCCCCTTTTTCTCTCGGACCCTCCATTTCTCACTCGGTTTCCCGCCGTAGTGGGACATTTCTCGATGGAGCCTCCTTCTTTAAAATCAAATGACTCCCACCTCACCTTCGTCATGCGTTGCAACGAAGATGAAAATTTTCATAATTACTATATAATAAAGCGGATTAAACTAACACATACTATTGACACAAAATAATAAATAACTATAGAGATCAGTCTCAAAGGTCCATTCAACTTCGCAAATGCACACTGACATGGGAGGTAAGTGGCAACCTGAATGTATTTCTAGTCACCCATAAGCTCCACCTCCAGCCCAGATACCATTCATTTTGCTAGAAGGGATAATTGATGTTCTTCTCTTCCTCGTCCTTTCCCACATCTTTTACTCCTAGTCTCTTCGCCAACCAGTTTCGTTGACGCCAACATCAGCGCGTTTGTCTGCGATGCCTCATCATCATCTTCTTCCTCCTTCCTCGCCAGTTTTAATTGTCATTCCTACTTATTTTTTATAATACTCTTTCTTTCTTGTTTCGCTTTATGTTTGGAACACTCTTTCCATCTCCAACACCATGGACCACTTGGTCGCTTCCTTTTTCCTTCTTATTCATGGAGCACTCTCCCTTTCAACTATAGCATGAACCACCTCGCCAATCTAGTGTCGTGTTGTACTCATCCGCGAACGTTTCGGAAACTGTCAACATGTGGACATCCTGCAGAGCGTGGTCGTCATCCATCTTGGAGAACTCTAGGTCGTCCATGTCGCGGGCGCATGGTGTCTGTTGTACATGTTGGCAAGTGGTGCTCGACCATGTCGCTGAGAGCCTATTGATTGTCCTTGCCGACGAGCGCTTTTAAAATGATTCAACGCGATGAACTGCTTGATTAATTAATTAATTACACAAATAATTAACAACCTACCTAATTCTTCGCATGTATGATTAACTGTCAACCAAATCGACTAATTATCCGCCTAATTGGAAAAAATATGTACTTCTAATTATCTGTAGGCATAATTAAATGTCTATCTAAACCATTAATTACATTAATGACTTGGTTTCAAAATTGATTGGATGCAAAAAAATAATTTCTATTTAAATGGACCTAATTAATTGCATACATAATTAACTGTCTAGTTAATTAATTACATTAATGGTTTTATTTCCAAATTGATTCAGCACTCGATTTCCAAAATATTTTCGCATGAATGGCTGCTAAGAATGACGACGACTACCAAGTATTGTAGGTCACATTTCCTTAACGAATTTCTTGACATTTGAATGGACACATTTGATTTGAGAATGTAGTCTGTGTGTCTCTGTGTATTAATGACAAGAAATATAATATGACCGTGTCCACAAACACATGTACGCGGTGGTATGACAACACGCCTTCCGTCATGGCCGTCCTTGACGTCGTGATGCACGCCTTGGCATTCTCGAGTATCGCGCAAGTGTTAGGCCCGGCTGCGACATCCTCTATGGTGTCGCGCATGGCGTCCTCCGTAATCAAGTAAAAGATATGTTCTTTTGTTGTTTAGAAAACTTATGATAGTCAATAAATAGTGGAGATAATAATAATGACATGGTGCGCAGGATTAATGATTTGTTATTGAGGAATATCTCATTTTGTTTTGGAAGGTTATCGAGGAAAATATTATTGTCTATATTTTAGGAAGGTAATCTCAAATATATGGTGCGAGTTCCGAATTCTTAATTACCTATTTATTTACGTGATTGGAATGAATCAGAACCTGCCAAAGTAAGCACGAAACAAGATATCTCCTTCAATAAAATTTGGTTTTTTAATGGAAAGGAGAAAAACCAGTTGGTGGGGGTGGCGGGAGATGACGAATAAAAACCAGACGAAAATAAACCATACCAAACTACCAACTCCATTAGAAGTAGAGATTCATCTCGCTATCTTATTTATCTTGCATGTAGCCTATCCACGTAATCAAGTAGGTCTACCATGTAAAAACACTTTCCCAGGGCCTGATGAGTTATAAGCGACCTTTTGTTTATATATAGAAAATCAAATCATGAGTGAACTTGTGTTTTATTTTTCTACGCGAGCTGTTTTTTTTTATGAATGCACATATGTAGTTGCTATTGCTATCTTAGGTTTAACCAAGGGTATATACGTCTCCACTGCCTCTACTCAACGTTGTTTTTGTCTCATATCGCCTCATTGATATTTTCATGGTAATAAATTAACAGAACAAAGACCACGCTCATTTTTGGCTTTTTCATCAAATTTCTTTAGATGCTTACTCTAAACAATATTTTTTTAAACAAAATTCTTTATCACCAACATATACTATGTTTCTTAAACTTTCTCATGTTTTTGTAAATCAAATTATTTGTTAGCAGTTCCCACAACAACGCGTGGGGGTATCATCTAGTTTTAGATATGGCTGGATGCATAAAACGAAATTATGTGCAAATTTGGTATATCAAAAGTTCAACCCTATAAACAAGAGCAAAGAAAAACATGTACTATTGGTTAGGAATATTTGAAATGGCTGAATTACCATATGAAACGACAAATCACACATTTTAGATATGTTGATCAATCACACAAAAGAGTTATATGAAAAATAACACGTGAAACGTTTTGTGCCTAGGATTTGAACCTCTGGTGGCATATGTGCGAAATGAACATGCAAATAAGAACCTTTAAAAAAACCGCAAGGACTTCTGAACAGATTTTTTTTGCATGATATTGAGCAAATTTGTTTTCAAGAAAAACTAGAACGTGCCGATGTGACAAAATCTAAAAAGTGCAACTACCCTAGGGGCAAACAGGGGGTGGGCAACCTATAGACACATCATAAAGCCCATTCTAGGCAAAGCCTCACGTAGATCTAAAAAGCACGCATGTATCCAAGATAGCCTAGTCAGTAGCCATAAGAAAAAGAAAAGCTTAGATAAATCCACACACTGATCGCTCGCTGGAGCTATATGTCGATTACTGCGACCTGGAAGATGCCGTCTCCTCAAGGAATTCCCTTAGTTGGCGACACAGTTGTATGGTTTTGTGAAGGTTCTGTGGACCGGCATAAACCGATTTTAGAACCTTTCGTGTCGATTTTTTCCCTTGTGTGTTTGTTTATCAGTTTTCAACAGTTTTCTTTTGGTTTTTCTGCTTAAAATTTTTACTCCACTTTTCCTTCGGGGTTTTCCTGTTTTAAGTTTGTTTCTTCTGTTCGTTTTGGTGGGTTTCTTTGATTTTTCTGTTTCTTACGTTTCTTCATCAGTTTACTTTGGTTTTCTGTTATTTATTTATTTTTATTTTCTAACACACGTCTAATTTTCAATATACATTTTTCATGTACTTATGGAATATTTTTGATACATGTTGAACTTTTTCAAATACATGTTAAACATTTTTCAAGTACAAGTAAAACATTTTTTTAATGGCAGTGTGTCATGATGCACTTTTTAAACTACCTGAAAATTTTATTAAAATGCATAAAACTTATTCAGAATATCACGAACATATTTTTGAAACCCGTGAACATTTTTCTTAAATGCCAAATTCATTTTTTTTGAATGGTGCAACTTTTTTGAATTATGCCAATATTTTTTACACTCTATAATTTTTTAAATGTCACAAACCTTTTCTTTTGAAACATGTGAACATTTTTAAATATCATGCCATACTTTGGAATGCTATCATCATGTTATAAAAGCTACACGGACAAATTTTATACACCGTGTTGACAATTTTAAAATGCACGATGAACACTTTAAAAAGTTAAGTAACATAGTATTTGAATATATATTTATATTCAAATAAAAATATAAACAAAATAAAAGAAGAAACAAAAGAAGAAGAAAAAATTGGAAGAGAATGTAGACTCATGGCAAACACGTGACCTAGCCTGGTTGATGGGCCGACCCACTGTGGGCCATTGCAAGTGACACTACTATTAGGGTCGCTCTAAGCGTGCTATAGACGCGCCCTCATTACTTGCATAAGAGCCATACAGTTGTGATGAGACAAACATCCAACATTGCACAGAAATCTTAGTGCCTATGATCAGATGGACCTCAAGTCGATTGAGATTTAATTGCCTCCCAGGAGGATTGATAATTAGCAAATTTGGTTATACTTTCTATCATATCTTTTTGTGGGTAATTAGAAAGCGCTTTTGTCTACGTCCATATATGTTCTTGTTGGGCCACACCAAGCAACACATCCGTCTTTGTCCGACTGTTTCCTTCTATTTCTTGTTATATAGTGTGATCAGGCTTTGTGTAGGCCCTTTTAACTTTCAGAATCTTAAGTTCTCAAGTGAGATGAACTGCATTGTATCCTCAACATAAAACTAAAAAACTATAGTGTACCATTTTATGCAAGTGTTTCTTTTATAAGTTTTTAGGCTTCCTTATGTCGTGTTAGTGAGATATGTTTATGAAGGGATGTACTATTTGCCCAGTCTTAGTAAATAAGAATATGTTTCTAAAAAAAGTAAATAAGGATATTGAATGCTAATATATATATATATATATATATATATATATATATATATATATATATATATATATATATATAAGCATAACATAGATTGACTTTAGAAAAATCTATATAGCCTTGTATACTAGAATGGATGGTGTAACTTCTCAATTATGTCCTGTTCTGAAGACACATACATCTACACCGAAAATGAATGTAACTAAACAAGCTGAAAAACAGACAGGTTCGGTAAACCACATCTAGATCGATGTGACATGACCAAATCTATTCCTCATGGCATCGATGACAATAACAACATACCAACCGCATTTCAGAATCAAGGTACTGTAACTCCATTAGTCAATGTTGAGGATGTTTATGTTCTAGGATATTTACGGATCTCGCCACGAGGTCCGACATCAAGATGAGAATTACTTAGATCACACTAATCCCTGAACCGTTTGGTCTTTTCCTCCAAGATTAGGGTTTTGAGCAGTGGGGCATGCTCGGGGTGGCCTCGTGTGCGCATTGTCGCCGATGTGCTATGTGGGCCATTTTTCATCGTATTGTGTTGCTCGGCGCTTGTTGTTATCGCGTTGTAGGCGGTTTTATGAGGTTTGCTTGGGCCGCATCGACTTTGTAGTCCTTTTTTTTCTTTTTGTGCCACCAAAAAACTAAAACATCATGTTACGATGGTCCATTTCTCGGGAGGAGATGTTAATTTTCGTAGGGGTTTTCACACAAGTTAAAAATGCCTAGCCCAATTATTGAGACAAAGGCTTAATCGGACGTGCGAGTACATAAGCGACAAGACAAAAAACCCCTAGCTAGTGCACATCTAATGATCTAGATGCGCCCTAGACATCCCTAAAATAGATAAAGTGTGTTGGGAGGCCATTTTGGCCCGGAGGTTTGAGCCATATTCATCCCAGCATCCATCAAATGTCATCGCCTCCTAAATCCCGAGTAGATTGAAACGAGTGATTCAGAAGTGTGGCCATATGCCCATATCCGAATGCGGCTCGCTTGCTCCCACGCCGTGCGTGCTAGTTTTACATCCAACGGTTTGCCTCGCGTTTTCATCCCCAATGCCCGTTGGGGAAGCACAGATGGGAGTACGCGGAGGGATCATGCAAGCCGCGTCCGCTCATATCCATCCCCGGAGCCACCACATGTCATCACGTGCAAAATCCAGAGTAGATCCAAACGAGCCATCTTGCTCCAAATACAGTTGCATTTGCACTAGAAGGTGCACGTGGCATCCGGACGGCACCCGAGTTATATCCCCCAATTAAGCTATGATGACACGGTAGCACGCCAAATCTGATTTTGTATTTGCCAAGGTAGAACCAAATAGCTAATACCAATCTCTACCTGAGTAGGACCTAAAGGGAATCTTGGGGCAGCATTCTCTAGGTTTTACCGGAACCTTTGCTTTGGACTGTATCCAATTGTCCTTCTTTCAAGCCAATGATAGCGATTTTAATATCCTTTGGTGCCTGCAAAATTGACCGTGTCATGTCAAAAACAGGGCCTAGGCTCCTTCACTGAAAAATTAAGTTATGGTTTTTAGGTGGTTCCAGAATCAAACCGCGTGTAATGTCCATTTACTCGAACTAGAGGTGACAAATGTCCACCGCAGAGCCTCTTCTGCAGCACACATGAAGCCAACAAACCAGTCGCTTTTAGTACAACGACAAGGACAACTACCTTTGTTTAATCCTCGATGCACTTAGTATTTTTCGTTTGAAGGGATTACTAATAAGTTGAAGTACGTACGTACGTCACCTTTGAAACTCGAGGAACTACCGTACAGCCTTGTCGACCATGACGGCTTTATAAACCAGCATTTCCCGTTGAAGTTCCCAGTTTAAAACTACGAGAGGCAATCTTCTGGTCATCCCAAGTTACTAGTAGTATTTTCCAACAGAGAGGCAGAGTTGCAGAACTGTAATTTTGTAAGGAACCACATGGAAGCCACCTCAGAACAAGACGGAGGTGGCAGCGGCGCCGGCGACTACGAAGCTCTCGTGGCAGCCCTGATGGCCAACAGGCAACTGCTGGAAGCCAAGGTCGGCATCAACAACGCAATGTTCGCCGCCAGCGATCTGGCTACGTCGCAGCTCGGCGATTCCTTCGTCGTCGGCGGGTGCGAAGGGCAGAAGACCATCGACGGCGAGCAGATGCCACTGGTCCTGGGCCCGGCAAGGGAAGGCGCTGGCGAAGACGGCGGCACTGGGTACGAGGCGCTCGTGGCCGCTGTGAGGGCCAAGAGAGAATGGCTGGAGGACAAGGTGGTGACCAACAGCGCCGTTCTGCTGCGGGGCTTCGATGTCCGCGACGCGGCGGAGTTCGACGCCGTCGTGGAGGCGCTTGGGTGGCCGGACATCCGGTACGTCGGCCCCGCGCCGCGCACCCACGTTCACGGCCGAATCTGGACCGCCAACGAGGGGCCCCTCGAGCAGAGCGTCTACTTCCACCATGAGATGGTGCTGGTGAGCCCACACATACATCCCGTGCCATGCCATGATCTGCGACAGTACAGCATGCCGGCCTTGTGAAGTGACTATCCATGCCTGGGTTTTGTTTGGATCAATTGATGTGCAGATCAAGGAGTTCCCGGCGAAGGTGATACTGTTCTGTGAGGTGCCGCCGCCGGAGGGCGGAGAGACGCCGTTCGTGCCGAGCTTCCGGGTGACGGAGCGGGCGCTGGAGGAGTTCCCGGAGATGGTGGAGGAGCTGGACGCCAAGGGGCTCCGGTACACGTTCACGGCGCCGAGCAACAACAACACCGGGTCCATGAGAGGGAGGGGATGGGAGGACGCTTTCGGCACGTCAGACAAGTCTGAAGCAGAGACGAGGTAATACACGTCAGCTTGCTGGCTTGCTAGCTACAACGATTTGCCTTTGTTTTTCCTCTGTTTACGAGTTTCAGAAGGTCATAGCCGCTCGATAAAGATCTTCTCAGAATCTTGAATCTCAGCGAGAGATCAAATACTAGTAGAAATAGTTATTTTTCAGTCGCCTAAAAAATAGCAATACCTTTTAATTTACAAAACTTGTAATTTTGCTCATCTTTTAGAATTAGTTATTTTAATTTTTGATAAAAATATCCAAAAATTGGAAATTGGAAATATAACATTTAAAAGGCAGACATATTTCAAAAGAGCAATCTTGCATGCGCTTCATATGTTATAAATATATCTCCATCGTTTTCAATAATTTGGAGGTGTGTTCTACCTTTTTTTTTTGAATTTCGGATTGCATAGTACATTTTTGTGTTTATATTTAACTACACGATCTTCCTAGCACGATTTAGTTATATAAGTTTTTAAGTATGGTAATACTATAATTTTTCTGAAGTACTCTCTCCTTATACAAAGCCGCCTACTATTGTTTTATGTTTGACTATGTTTATAGAAAAATATTAACATTTACACTACTAAAGCAGTACCACTAGACTATCATGACATAAATTTTCATAATGTATCTATTAGGTATTGTAATTTGTTACTATTTTTTGTAAAAAAATTAAAAATTGGTTATGAAAAGATTAAGTGCCTTGTATACATGGACATAAGGACTACAATTGTTTCTTTACCTAATTGTTTTGCCACTCCAATGATTAGCGGGTGCATGCATGGTGAGAAATCCTATAGATTCACATGCTTATTTATTGTGAGGCTATCCATGAGTTCTTTTTGATAATGCATCTTTTCTTCATCACACTAAGCCGATACAACCGCACACACGATAGTTTAACCTCGGTTCTACATACAATCAAATACATCCAGGACACCACACCACAATGAAAGATAGTCTGAATCAATAGAGAGAGGTGGAGAAGCACTGATGGGGAACCTAGCGTATCGTCCATGCTAGAAAAATACCTCCTTGGCAACCCACCCAAGCTATTCATATACCAAGTCACCAATCTCGCTGCTCTGGCTAAAGGAAAGACCAGGGGCAGAGCCAGTGTGCGCATTTGAGTGGCACTTGCATAAGATAGAAATAAAATTATATTTGGACCTACAAATCTTCTAGATTTACTTCACTTGATTCAACAAACCATGCATAGTTAATAAACATTTCTGAAGCCCAAACAATTAGACATGAAGATATCTCAAGTGAGCAAAGAGTACATGGGGAATTCATTATCTTACAAATAAACTGAAGGATAAGTGCAATATTGCGAGTTTTTGCCACACATATATGGTTTAAAAATTGTATAATGAAGATTTCGCTTTTCCGAATTCTAAGTCTTCCAAGTATTTGATAAACCCTAGTCACCTAAAACTGCACATAAATAGAGCCTAACCTTGTACTCCAAAAGTGTGCAGCTTCAGCAAAAATCAGATTCTACATATGAAGTAGGAGTGGTGATAAAAAAAGTTAAATATTGGTTTGAAAGCTTAAAAGAGTGATTAAGATTTTTAAAAAGGCACAAGCTTAAATATAGAAAATCACCTAATATAATAGTAGCAATATCATCAAATTTTGTGCTTCGTTGAGAAATGGATATCCACACTTCTACACAAGTAAACAAAACTAAATTCATAGCACAAAAAGAGTAAAAAACTAAGTATGTTGTTGTATATGAGAACCGCGTTTTTGCTCTCGGCCTCCAAGGAGGCTGATTTTTTGAAAAAAAAAATCAAAATTCAAAAATTTTGGTTACAAAAAAAAATGTACAAGTAAACAAGGATGTGAGGCCTATGTGTGTAAATTTTCAGGATGAAATACGTTGAAATGCAACCTGTACAAAAAAAAAAGACAAATTTATGATCTAAGAGGATGAATAGTATTATGTGTTAAAATGCCCCAGATTTTTTCAATGTATTTCGTCCTGAAAATTTACACACTTGTGCGCTATGCTTTCATCTATCCATGTATTTGTTTTTCAGAATTTTTTGAAATGTAAAAATATGAATTTTCATGAATTTTACTTTTGCATTTAGAGGCCTCCATGAAGCTTGGCCTTCAAAAGCAATTTCCGGTTGTATATGTTCTCAAAGAGCAATAGCAAGCCTCTGCAAAAAAAAAGCATAATAATAAGTGGTTTGGGATGTTTGCAGGGCAAAGGCACTAGGAATGGGCGTGGAGTGGCTTGAGGACGGTGGCGTGAAGACGATCCTGGGTCCACGCACGCTGACCCGCGTCTTCCCAGGGCGCAAGGGACGGAGGATGTGGTTCAACACGTTGGTCGGGATGCACGGCAAGGAACTGAGCTCGGCCACGGTGGCCGACGGGGCCGAGATCCCGGCGAGCTTCGTGCAACGGTGCGAGGAGATCATCGAGGAGGAGAGCATCCAGTTCCGTTGGCGCAAGGGCGACATCCTCATCCTCGACAACCTCGCCACGCTACACGGCCGGCGGCCGTCGCTGCCGCCTAGGCGGGTTCTCGTCGCAACTTGCAAGTGACGCACCGATGAGTTCTTTTTATTTATTGATCAGAACACTCCCACATCTGCCATGTGGCGCATCCAATAGCTTATCAGCGTATGGCATTCGAATCAGTACAACACGATTTAACTGGGTCGCGTCTAGTATCTCGCCCCATGTAAAAGCGCAGTTGAACCTTTCCCACACATCGGAGCTCCCCCTCGTTGAACCCTCACGGCTCACGCCACCTAGGACTAGATCACATCGACAAGAATAGTCATTTCAGATGAAGAAGAGCTTGAACTCATCATGAAGCACAAATTTCACTGTTCCGCAAGTCTATGTTGCGCTTGGCTAGAATTTTCTCAATTAATCGCACACATATACTCATATAGATGTTGTCAACCTCATCCGATTGTTGTCATTGGCCGCGGGTACCTTGATCTGTGCCATCCGCTGTCATGAACCGGATTAAAGAAATCGAATATTCATTACACGCCAAATATTTGTGAATACATGATGACGTATTTTTAATACATATTTTCTTAATACACAAGAATATTTTTAATACACGATGAACAAAAAAGAAAGAATCAAAAGGAAAGAAACAAAAATAAGAAGAAATGAAAAAATAGGAAAGGAAAATAGTAAATTGAAAAAATATACAAAAAAAGGGGCAAAAAACTCATCCACAAAAAATAGAAAAAAGAGAGACAAAAAAATCAGGAGACAACCAAGTAGACATATAGTAAAATCGGAAGAAAAATCTCCATGGATGGGCTTACTTGTTTCAGTTTTATCGAGTTGTAAGTAAATAAAAATATGATGATCATTATTATTAAAGCATTGTTCTAGTGAGGAAAAGATGATGGAGACCATGATTTCCCCACAAGTCGGGATGAGACTTCGGACAAAAAAAAAAGCCCAACAAAAAAAGGGGCAATGTTACTATCCTTTTCCCACACTTGGTCCGTGGCCCACTTCGCTAGCACTAGATGCGAGAGCTAAGGGCACACAAAGTGGTTGATAAAAACAATCTTATCTTAATACCGCCATGTAATTTAGAGATGACAAAAAATTATGATGTATAATTGCTTGTCTCAAGTAACTAGATATTCCTAAAAATATGGTGAGAGGTTTATTGTTAAGAGATCATCTCTAAATTAAGAGATGGCAATTATTTTTTCTGTTTTCTCTTTCATCCATCTTAGCATTTATCATACATGACACTCCTAAAATAGCACCACTGCATATGCCCAAATGAGCTATGTATATCAGCATCTGGAGCGCTCATAGACAATGTGCAACACCTTGGATATTTTTTAGGAAACATGCTCAGTTTTATTAGTAAAAAATACAAGTTTATAAGTTGCATGATCATGGAGCTCAGACAGCCACACGTGGCTCACTGTTCTTCTAAACTATTCTAACTCACCATGACCTCTCTTGTGATCTTCCACCAGTACCGCTATGAATGTCATCCACCAAACTTTTGCAATTCAAAACAATCATCAAGTTTGAATGCCCAAATCAACAACTAAAGGAGTGAATTGCAAAAAAACCACCACATTGAAGCCTAGGGTTGCAGAAAAGACTCTTCTACATTTTTGTTGCAGAAAACACTGATTTCGCGCCTAATCATTTGCAGAAAACACCTAACCGTCTGTTGGGGCATTTTAAGCACTATTATGACAGGTGGGGCCCGATTTTGAGGACGTGGCGTAACGCCCACGAGCTCACGCCGTCTGACGGTGCTACAGTGGCAACGGACGCGCCGTCTCGGTCAAAACAGCACGGGTCCCTTATCCACTTCATCCCCCCCTTTCACCACTCTACTCTCCTATGTCTCTCTTTCTCCTCGTGCTCCATGGCGACGGCGAGCCCTGACGACGGCGGGGGAGTGGATGCCCCCGACGGAGGAGTGGATGGAGGCTGCAGCGGAGGGTTGCTTCCCGGCGGCGAATCGATCGAAGTGGAGGAGGTGTGCGGCAGCTCAAACCCTAGTTGGGCCCCGAAGAGGAGAGCGCCATTGCCGTCGCTTGAGTACCGCACTGCCGGCGCTCTTGCCCGTGCTGTGCAAGCTACTCCGACGGGTAGCCATCAATGGGCTTCTGCATTTGGTGGCGTTGAGTAAGTTCTCCCCCTCTTTTACTGTGGATTCTAGGGTTAGGGTTCAATTTCTCATAGTTTAATAGTTAGGCTTCGATTTGAATGAACTGTAGGTCATTATTGTTTGTAGTCTAACCTCTGATATGTATCCTATCAGTTAGATGAATTTGCTTCAGTGTATGAAGTTAACTGAATTTTCTCAGTGTACAAAAGGTTTTCAGTTGACTGAATATTGTTTAGTGTCAATAGTTAACTGAATATGCACTGTATATAGTGTATAGTGTAGTCAGTTAACTGAATTTTCTCATTTGTAATATTTAACTGAATATGCACTGAATAGTTAACTGAATTTTCTCATTTGTAATATTTCAGCTAACTGAATATGCACTGTATATAGTGTAGTCAGTCCATTGAAACTGTATGTATGAACTTAACTGATTTTTTTTAGTGTTCAAAAGATTTCAGTTAACTGAATATGTATCAGTTTCACCTAGTAATTTGTAATATTTATTTGTGCACTGTATATACTTCAGTTTGTTACTGATTTTAATTATTAGAAATGTATGCATAGAAATTAATGTGTAGCTTCTTTGCTTTGTAGTTTGTGTGATGATGTGTGGGAAGTTAGGCTCCACTTTCATGACAGGGACAATTTGGAAAGGACCATGTGTGTTTCAGACATAACATTTCTGAATCTAATAGCACTAACAGAGACAGCAGGCTATGGAGAGGATGACTACATGTACTTTGTTAGGGATGCTGGCTTGGGAGTAGCTGGTTTGGAAGAGATCTGTGATGATGACAAGGTTGATGAGATGCTAGACCACATTGCCAACAAAGATCAGACCATACTTAATTTGACAGTAGTTAGGGGTAGTGAGCCCAGACCTGGAGATTTAAACATAGGTCATGTTTGTGAGCAGCAGGTCCCTATAGGCAGTGTTGGAGAGAGGACTGTGTATGAGGTCAGTGAGGAAGGTGTGGTGTATAGGTCACCATCCAAAAAAACAAGGAGAGTTGCACAAGTTGATGAGCAGGAGGCACAAGATATGGATCAAGGAAATGCAGGAGATGTTGATTTGGAGCAAGAGGAGTTGGAAAGAACTATGGAGCTTAAGAGGAGGAATAAAATACAGAGGTATAAGAAGCATAAGAAGAGTGTTGAGAGGGTGGAGGCAGTTAAAAGAAAACTTCCTGTTTTACTAACTGAAGATGACTCTGACTTGGAGCAAGATGAGGATTTCATGGCTAGGATGGCTGAGATGAGGAGGCAGAGACAAGACCCATTTTTACACTTTGAAGGTGACACTGATGTTGAAGAACCTTATGAGCTAGAAGAAGAGGTAGTGCATGAGGAACATGGAGAGGATGAGGAGCATGGAGAGGATGAGGAAATTGAAGAGGAGGTGGTACCACAAGGGGAAAAGAGGAAGAAGTTGAAAGTAAGAAAGGGGCCAACTATTAGATCACATGCAAGTTTGGAGCAAAAATTTGAGGATGTTTGGGTGCCATTATCTGATGAGGATCCAAATCCTGGTGATTTGAAGGAGGAGGAGGATGATGGGGTAGTACCCCTAGCTTTTGTGCTTGGCAATAAGAGTAGGGCCAAAAAACCCAAACCAAGAATCTGGTATGCTGAGGATAGAGAGAGCCCAGAGATGCAGTTTGTAAAGAAGATTTGTTTTGAAAGTGTTTACCAATTTAGAAGGGCACTTCTCACATTCCACATAGCTCAAAACAGAAACTATCAGTTTCATAGGAACTGCAATGACAGAATCATAGCTATTTGCAGATATGAAGATTGCCCTTTTTTCATTGCAGCTTCTGTGTTGGCAAATGAGAGAACATTTTGCATTAGAAAGGCAAATTTTTTGCACACATGTCCAGCTGTAGTAGAGAGCACCAAGGTGACTACCAAGTGGGTCACACATCAGGTGTTAGAAGCAATAAGAACAGACTTGAACACATCAATAACTACAATAATGCAAAATCTGAAGAGCAAGTATGGAGTTGAGATCAGCACTCATATGGCCTATAGGGCTAAGAACAAAGCAGTTGAGATGGTCAAGGAGATCAGAGGGGTCAGTATACCAGGATCAGGGATTATTTGTAGGCTGTCTTGGACACAAATCCAGGTAGTAGGTGCATTGTCACTACTAAGTTCTTGAAGGAGCATCCAAGCAAAAATCCAAGGTTCCATGGCCTGTTCATCTGTTTGAATGCTTGCAAGGAAGGATTTCTGAATGGATGTAGACCATTCATAGGTGATTACTTTACTTTGTTTAGTTTGCCTTGTTTGAATGCCTTGTTTCTGACTTGTGTTGTGTGCCATTGCAGGTGTGGATGAATGCTTCGTCAAGCTGTCTACTGGCTAACAAATCCTGCCTGCCACAGGAAGGGATGGGAATAATAACATACTCCCTCCGTAAACAAATATAAGAGCGTTTAGGACACTAAAATAGTGATCTAAACACTCTTAGATTAGTTTACAGAGGGAGTATATCCCATTGCTTTTGCAGTTGTGGACAAAGAAGACACAAAAAGTTGGACTTGGTTTCTGTCTGAACTGAAGATAACAATTGGTGGAGAATCAGGGAGATTTGGTTATTACACCATAATCTCTGATAGAGAGAAGGTAATTCCCATTATTTAGTTGTATTTTATAGTATACATTGCTTAGTTCATAATTCCATAGTTCACAATTGCATAGTACACAATTGCTTAATTAGTTGTTGGTCATATACATTGCTTAGTTGTGATTATGGTGATTTCTCCAAACAGGGCCTTCTTAAAGCTGCAAACAATGTATTCCCCAACTGCCCACATAGATTCTGCCTTAGACACATCTATCAAAACTTTCAGACTGCTGGTTTTAGGGGGTCAGAATTAAAGAACTACATGGATAAAGCTAGTTACTCTTATACTGAACATGACCATCTTGCTGCAATGGATGCTCTTAAAAATGAGTGCAAGGCTGCTTGGGCTTGGCTTAACAAAGTTCCTAGAGCTGCTTGGGCTAGATTTGCAATGGACTTCAATTGCAAAACTGACCTAGTTGTCAACAATATTAGTGAGGTCTTTAACAAGATGATATTAGATGTGAGGGGCAAACCAATAAAGAGCATGATAGATGGAATCAGGACAAAGTTGATGGTTAGGTTCAATGGCAATAGGACTAAGACAGAGGTAGCCAAGTGGGATATATGCCCAACATATGCTGAGTTGCTTGAAGAAGCAAAGAAAAATTCTAGGAACTGTCAAGCATTGATGGCTGGGCCAAATATCTACCAAGTGACAAGCAATGAGAGAACTTATTCAGTTAACCTGCAGCATAGGACATGTGGGTGCAGGAAATGGGACATGACTGCTGTCCCATGCAATCATGCAGTATCAGCTATCACCAAAGCCAAACTGAGGCCTGAAGACTTTGTACATGACTTTTTCAAAAAGCCAATGTATCTGGCAGCATACAACCCCATCATATACCATGTACCAGGACAAGATCTGTGGCCCAAGACCAATACCAGAGACATAGAACCTCCAGTGTTCAAGGATAAGCCAAGGAAGAAGCAAACCAAGAGGAGAAGGAGCCAGTTTGAGCCACCAGCACCCAAAGATACATCTAGGATGGCTTCAATTACATGCAGCAACTGCCAGCTTGTAGGTCACAGATAACGTCGTGCGAACAGACTCTAAAACCAGGCTTAGCAATGAGAAAGAACAAGCATCAGGTTTGTACAAGCATCACAGATACACATCATTTTGTTTTCTAACACTTGAATGTATTAACTTGCTACAATTCTTATATGCAGTCTAGCAACACAGAGGAGGGTAGGACACAAGGAAGCAGGGCAGCTTCTTCAACAACTCCAGCACCAAGGGGATCAACAAGTGGAGCACCAAGGGCAACTTCTTCAACAACTCCAGCACCAAGGGCAGCTTCTTCAACAGTCCAGCACCAAGGGCAGCTTCTTCAACTTCTCCAGCACCAAGGGCAGCTTCTTCAACTGTAGGTGCAGCAACAAGGGCAGCCAGCACAACTGCTGCCAGGAGAGCTTCTTGGAACCCACCAAGACAGAGAAAGCAACCCAGCAGGCTGAAAGACTATTTCTATGCTTCTGGGAACTGATGTTGAACCTTGATGATGATGTGATCTAGCTAAACTAGTAATTGCTAATATCTATTTTGGCAACAACTTATGGTACTGTAATCTGGCTGAACTAATAATTGCTATGTTGTTGGATCTAGTTTCATGATTATGTGATATGGTACTGTAATCTATGAATCTATATGATGCACTGTACTTAAGCCTCTCTATTTGTGTCAAGTTGGCTTGTTATTATGGCCATTACAATGTTCACTAGTTTAGGCTAAACTAGTAATTGTTATATGATGCACTGTTGTTGGATTGTTAATATGGCCCTAGGGTCAAATCATCGATATGTCGACAAGATGAGGCTCAAGGTAAACCCTAGGGTCAAATCATCGATATATCGACAAGATGCGGCTCAGGTAAACCCTAGGGTCAAATCATCGATATGTCGACAAGATGAGGCTCAAGGTAAACCCTAGGGTCAAATCATCGATATCGACAAGATGAGGCTCAGGTAAACCCTAGGGTCAAATCATCGATATGTCGACAAGATGAGGCTCAAGGTAAACCCTAGGGTCAAATCATCGATATATCGACAAGATGAGGCTCAAGTAAACCCTTGGGTCAAAGCATCGATATGTCGACAAGATGAGGCTCAAGGTAAACCCTAGGGTCAAATCATCGATATGTCGACAAGATGAGGCTCAAGGTAAACCCTAGGGTCAAATCATCGATATGTCGACAAGATGAGGCTCAAGTAAACCCTAGGGTCAAATCATCGATATGTCCACAAGATGAGGCTCAAGCTAAACCCTAGGGTCAAATCATCAATATATCGACAAGATGAGGCTCAAGGTAAACCCTAGGGCCATTTCATCGATATGTCAACAAGATGAGGCTCAAGTAAACCCTAGGGTCAAATCATCGATATGTCGACAAGATGAGGCTCAAGGTAAACCCTAGGGTCACATCATCGATATGTCGACAAGATGAGGCTCAAGGTAAACCCTAGGGTCAAATCATCGATATGTCGACAAGATGAGGCTCAAGTAAACCCTAGGGTCAAATCATCGATATGTCCACAAGATGAGGCTCAAGGTAAACCCTAGGGTCAAATCATCGAATATATCGACAAGATGAGGCTCAAGGTAAACCCTAGGGTCATTTCATCGATATGTCGACAAGATGAGGCTCAAGGTGGCACTATGGTTACCTTGTCCATATATCGATGAAATGACCCTCAAGGTTAATCCATGAATCTAGATGACAGAATTTACTAACTTAGCACATGCACCACCTTGGCTTGAGCACATGTGATTCTACTAAGCACAAACACCACATAACAATCAAAGTGCACTCACATTCATAAAGGTTCATCAAGGTTGGATCCAACACCTGATCTCACAAAATACATACATAAAGGTTCAGAAATAGATACTAAAGTACTTAATAGATGATTATCATCTAGATTAAAACACTGCTGGATCCAACACCATAGATCACAAATTCATCACTGAAGTACTTGGGTCACAAATTCATACTAAAGTACTGGATACAAGATTATCATCTAGAAACTGATAGATGATTATCATACTAGAAGGCACCCTACTCATCTAAGATGGCCTTCACACCCTGAAGCTTCAACTTTATCTTTTCCTCAGACTTTTGAAGCTCAGAAATGTGATACTTCAGTTTAAGCCTCTCTTCTGTCAGCCTCTCCTTCTCCTTCAAATGATTGAACTTCAAGATCCTAATCACATTGGCTTGAGCACATGTCAGGTTCTTCAGAGTTTCATAGTTTAGCAGCATCTTCTTCTTCTCCTCCTCTGTCTTTGACAGCTCTGCCTTCAAGTTCCCCACTACAGTCTCAAGCTCAACAATCTTCACATCAACATATTCCTTCTGCTCCTTCTGATTGTTTAACTCCACACCCCTCTGTTGCTGGGCATCCAAGAGAGAATTCACATCAGCATACAAATTGTCATAGTTCTCCTGTAGTTTCTTCTTCTCCTCCTCTTTCTTTGACAACTCTGCCTTCAAGTTGCCAACTACAGTTTCAAGCTCAGCAATCTTCACTTCAAGATATTGCTTCTGCTCCTTTTGATTGGTTAACTCCACACCCCTCTGCTGCTGGGCATCCAAAAGAGCATTCACATCAGCATACAAACTGTCATAGTTCTCCTGTAGTTTCTTCTTCTCTTCTGTCAGGTTGTGAATTGCAAAGGAACTCTCTAGATTGTCATTGGTCCTAGCTGACTTAGTCTCCTCATACATATCCCATAGCTTGGCCAATGCCTTCTCCATTGAGTCTGGCCATTCAAAATCAATCCATTGAACTACTCCACAGTTTATGCCTTCCTGTATTATAAACAATAAAAGAATAAATAATTGTCTAAGACCATCAAACCAACAGGTTCATGTATCTAATATGTGCACTGTTAAACAGACAAATTAACAAGTCACTAAGCACTCACAGGTTCCTTACCATACAGCAGACAAATTAACAATGCCCACTGATAAACAAGTCATTAAGCACTGACCATAATAAACAATGACTACCATCCACTAATGAGAACACACTCCAATACAGTGCCTAAAGCAAATTAAACAAAGACAAAGCACTTAACCAAGCTTAACAACTTGAAGGCAGAGCACTGACCAGAATAAACAACTTGAAGGCAAATTAACAACTTGATAAACAAAGGAGTAAGCACTGACCACAATAAACAATGTGTACAATCCACTAATGACAAGGCATGTCAGACCAAGCTAAACAAAGACCAAGCTAAAAAAATCTTAACACCTTGATAAACAAAAGCATTAAGCAAACAACTTCCTTTACACAGGATGTGAATCATACCTTCTTAGCACATCCAAGAAACCTCCTGCCCGTGTGCATCCCTTCAAATGCTACAAAGTGCTCGGCCGGCTCACCGTGTTCACACAAGACATTCACATCTGCGTCAGTGCCATTGAAATTCGGATCGTGCATCGTAGCTGGAAGCTGCGGGAGCAAGCAAAGAGAAGGCTAGGTTCAGATCGAGCTCAGTGACAAAATCCCCAATTCACTAACCCTAACCCTAGCTCTAGCTATCTAACCAACTAACCTTGATGATGCCATCGCAGGAGGAGGAGATGTTCAGGACTGAATCCTCACTGGTCTCGTCGCTCCACGACACCATGGCACCGGGGAGCAGCAGAACGGCGGTCGGTGGTGTGGCGGCGCCGAGGAGGAAGAATAGAGTAAGGAGAGGGCGAGGCAGAGGCGAGAGTGTGAGCAGAGAGCTGGATCGATCCAGTTTTTACCCACACGGCGGAGCAGTAGCGGCCGCCACGCCGTTGCCACTGTAGCACCGTTAGACGGCGTGAGCTTGCGGCCGTGACGCCACGTAGACGAAATAGGGCCCCACCTGTCATAATAGTGCTTAAAATGCCCCAACAGACGTTAGGTGTTTTCTGCAAATGATTAGGCGCGAAATCAGTGTTTTCTGCAACAAAAACGTAGAAGAGTCTTTTCTGCAACCCTAGGCTTCAATGTGGTGGTTTTCTGCAATTCACTCCAACTAAAGCGAGCACTAAAGACTACGCAGTGAGCGATGTATAGCAGCACTGGGAGTGGCGAACCATCTGTGGTTGGATGGTTAGAGGGACTGTGGTATCCTCAGCCCACCAGGATTCAAATCCTGGTGCTTGCATTTATTCCTGGATTTATTTCAGAATTTTCGGCGATGTGCATTCAGTGGGAGCAGACGTTCCCGTCAACGACGAGGTGCCTACGATGACTTCGCAAATTTCAAGATGAATATGCGGCTCAGTCTTTCGGAGGTGCTCATAGGGGTAGGGTGTGCGCGTGTGCTTCATAGGTATGCGCATGTATATGAGCGATTTGCGTCTGTATTGTGTTCAAAAGAAAACAGCAGCACTGGGAGTGCTCATATACAACGCGCACCGCATTGCAAGCAAATCACGCACCTCACATGCGTGCTTTGGGCCGGCCCAGTGCGGGTGGGCGCCCTTTTTTTCTCGTTTCCTTTTTATTTTTTCTTTCATTTCCCCATTTTCCTATTTTTTATATTTGTTTACTTTTCTATTTCTATAACTAAGTTTTCGAAAAAAAACTTGACTTTAAAAAGTATAGGAATTTTATAAAATGTCATGGAATTTTAAAGATATTTTGGAGTTTATTAAACTTTCATGAATTTTGAAATGGTTCAACAACTTTAAACAATGTTATGAAATTTACTAAACATTCATGAATTTAAATAACAGATATTATAAAATATTTGTGAATTTTTAAAGATTCAACAATTCCAAAAAAAGAAATTGGATTTTAGACACATTCATGAATTTTATTTTATTTTTGGAAATTTTTAAAAATGTTCCCTGGTTTTAAGAAAAATGTTTTGAATTAAAAATATAATGAATTTGAAATTTTTATGGATTTTTCAAAAATATTAATGAATTTTAAAAAATCTTCTTGGATTCAGAACATTTTATGAATTTAAAAAATGTTCCCACATTTGAAACAATCTCCCTGGATTTTTAGGAACATTTCCGCATTGAAAAAAAATGTTCCTATTTGATGAATGTTCCTGGAGTTAAAAAAAGATTCAAAATACATAAAATATTTCCAAACTCAAAAACATGTTCACGACTTTATAAAATGTAAAGAATAAAAAATTAATAATAGAAAGGTAAGAGTAAAGGTTAAGACATAATAAAAAAAAAGATTATAAACAGAAAATGAAAACCTGAAAGAAAAAAAAGTTAAAAATCCAGTCTAGGGAAGCTGAAAGGGCCGGCCTAAGAGCATCTTCAATAGATGGTCCAAAATTTGGCGGTCCAAACCAGAGATGTAAAATTTGGACCGCCAAAAAGTGTGTTTTGGAGCTCCAAAAAAAGCTCAACTCCAACAGATGGTCCAAATTGATGGTCCAAAAGAGCAACTCCAACAAATGGTCCAAAATGTAGATGTAAAATCGCCTTCATCGTCTTCTTCAACCTCGGGACGTCGGCCGCCTTCGTCAAATCCGTCGCCATCAAGCTCTCCCCGACCTCCCCGAGCGCGCCATCCTCCGCGTGATGAGCTCCTCTCCCAATCCCCCTATTTTTTCCCCTTCGATCGGTGTCGTTTTCCACCGCTCCCGTGCTCGTCCGTGGTCGCCATGGCCAGAGCCCGAGCTCCCATGTACGTGTTCCTTTGCCGGCCAGCATCGACGGAGGCGGGCAGCAACCGACGCGAACACCATGAGCAGCGGCACAGGAACGCTGCACGGGCCAGCACCGACGGCAGCTCGGCTGGACAGGGTTAGTGCGGGGCGGCGGCGGGGCCGGGAGGCGGTGGCAACGGGGCGGGCCAGCGAGCAGCGGCGGGCAGCGGAGGCGGGCGGCGGCCTAAGGACCTGGTGGAGGCCTACATGGGCAGCCAGACCGCCGTAGGCGCCGAATCCCACCGCGGCTGCCTCCCGATTCGGCGGCCGCCCGGGCGGCTGCGAGACGGCTTCCGGTGAGGGACGCGACGGGGGCGAGGGCGGCGAAGGGCGGCACGGCGATTTGGGGCGGTGGTGGCGGGGATTTGGGCGGTGGCGGCGGTGGATTCCGTCCGGCTGGTGTTCGGGCGAGCGGACATGCGCGGCTGTGAAATGAAATGAAGTGGCGGTTGGGCGTTGGCGGGCGGTCGCCGAATTTGGACCAGATGCACCTCGTGATGTAAATTTGCACCGCGAGGTGTTGTATTTTACATCACGAGGAGGCCGCAGTCCATTTTTTTACATATGGACCGTCTGTTGGAGCAGCGTTTTTTGCCCCAGACGGTCTAAAAGTTAGGTATTTTTACATTTGAACCGTCTATTGGAGATGCTCTAAAGAAGCTATAGGTAGCCACGGGATGCGCATTTGATCCTTATTACCCCAAAAAAGTTAATCCTTATTCCACTTTTTACACGCAAAATAGGATCTGCCTAGCATTTCCGATTTAAATTGGAGTATTTCTACATGAGGAAAGTATATTTTTCACACCCCAAGATCTATTTCAAGGGATTCTCGGTCGACGCGCCTTGCGGACGGCGGGCCTATTTTTTGGCTCACAAAGCTTTCATGGGCGATGGTGTTTTTCCGTCTTGAAGACGGCAAGTGGTAAGAATGGTGGTTGCAGAAATCTGCTTCTATGCAGTTTTCTTGCAAATGTTTCTGGAAATGTATCCTCTCTCTCCTTTTCCCTCGTGGTTTCCACGGTTTTGTGTATTTCCGCCTTATAATTCGATATCAGTTTAATGCGATGCGGAATTTCTAAAAAAAAATGCGTGATCTGTGTGCCGTTAAGATGCACATGTGTGCAATCATTGCTGGCACAAAGAACTGGAACGCCGCTGAAGAAAGGTACCGAGGGAGGGAGGGACATGACACTTTCGCTGGCTGAATCCAACCAAATGGGTGGCAACAGGCGGACTGCTCCTACTGCCCTTACGTGATGTCTAAGGAAGAATCGCATCTCTACTGTTTACTGTCTAGGCCCGAACGATTAGCAAACGCATTTGCCCTTTATACTTTGAGTCCGCCGAGTAGCCATCTATCTCTGATACGGTCATACATAGATATAGTAGGCTCGAGCGCTAGGATCTACCAATAGTGCACCTGCTGCCTACCAGAATGGCTCCAGAGAACACAGAGCAAGCTCCCAGCCCACGGAGCAAGCCAAATGAGGGGTTCGACTTCGAGCCGCATCCGGAGCTGCTCATGGCCGCGCGGCGCGGCGACCGGGGGCAGCTCGAGCGTCTCCTTGGCCAAAAAGACGACGCAGCAGCGGCGCCCCAGCCGGCGCCAGTGCGACCGGCACGTCGTGATGTCATCGTCCACATCGAGGAAGCCGTCAATGTCGAATCGGCATCCACGGTAACCTCGGCCGACGCGCTCACCATGGCGCGGGACTCCGTTCTCCACGTGGTCTCGTCGCGGGGCGACGCCGATCAGTTCCTGAAGAGCGCGACGGTGATCTACGACAGGGCCCGTCACCTGCTCGACGCCCGGAACGGCACCGGCGACACGCCACTGCACTGCGCCGTCCGCGCCGGGTGGGGCAGAATGGTCGCTCATCTCGTGGATCTCGCGAAAGCGGAGAATGGTGGCGGCGGCGGCGAGAGGTTGAAGGCGATGCTGAGGATGCAGAACGAGCAGGGAGAGACGGTGCTCCACGAGGCGGTCCGTTTGGGCAGCAGGGACATGGTCGCCCGGCTGATGAAGGAGGACCCCGAGCTAGCTCGAGTTCCGCCGGCCGATGGCGCCTCGCCGCTGTACTTGGCTGTCTCGCTGGATCACGACGACATTGCACGGCAGCTCTATCAGAACGACGAAGGGCTCTCCTACTCTGGACCAGACGGGCGAAATGCCTTGCATGTGGCCGCTCTCAAGGGCAAAGGTGAGACATTCGCCCCCATATTTTACAGTCTCATTCATGCGGCAGAATTAGAGCTCATTACCAACTTGTTGTAATTACACTCAATTAATAAAAAACACTTTCAAATTTCCAATGAATAATTCATGAATGTAAGTCAATTTATCCAAAAAAAACCTGCTGAAATGATTATTTGCATGCCAAGTACTCTGGTTTGGGTTTATAAAGTCCGCACATATTTCGAAATTTATTTGAATATCAATTAGATTGATAATACATGAGATATGTGATATAAAAATATAGAGAAGTGCACACGACATACTTTTGCACGATTCACAGACGAAGTTGCATCCAGCCGGACATGCATATGACTGAGAAGGCCACTAGCCGCTGGACTGAACGTCATGCATAGATCGGGCACAAAAATCGTGCGTGGAGCAGTTTCAAAAAATATATGACTGGAAACTTCTTTGGATTACTAGTTCAATGTTGCATTTTCGTGACATATAAAGAACATTTCTTTTTTGTCAAAATAGAGGTCAAAGTTGACCTCAAAATACACGCATGTCTTATAAACCCGAACATGGAGAGTACTTTTTTTTATCATCATTGCGTTGTCTCCACCAAGTGGCAACTAAGAATTTAAATTTCTAAATTCATATTCCAAATCTTTAAATCTTATTATTAAACTGAGTTCATATTGGAGCTTGATTTCAAGAGTCGTCACTCTAGAAGTCCAAATTTTAGTTTTTTAATTCTGAACTTGAATATCCAAATTCTTTAAATAATTGAAGAGTGCACCACACACATCAAACAGTTTTGCTACTACACAATTGATGGATGAAAGTGAGAGTGGAAAGCCACAAACTACATAAAATTCATAAAACTTCCAACCGTCACACAGACTATTGCAAAAGCACTACAGATTGGGCAAAAGCCTCATTTCAACTCTTCATAGTTTTACCAGCAAACAAGAAAATCTCTACCGTTTTACTAGAAGAGGAGAATTGAGCGGTTAACAAGGAAAACTGGCCCAAAATCAATACAACTAAGGCACATACACTCCAGCCCCGAGGATTTGTTCCAAGTGAGCCGACAACCCTGTCACCCAAGCGACCAAAGTTGACACCATAGAACACGACTCGGAGTCATGGAGCAACTTACAAAGCTCAACAGCTCACACTCACCGACCCTGAGGTTTGTCTATGTAAAATTACAGGGACCAGTTTGTAAATTTTGATCACACTCCTCTATAATGGGAACCCTTACGCCACATCGTCAAAAAGCAAGACCCGCCTATGGGAAACGTCATCAAAACGCTCTAATCCACCGATAAGTGGTTTATGCAAAAAGTTTATCATATATGCAGTGTTATATGCCCAAAATTTGTAGAACCGTTTTTCTGCAAAGGTGTCCTTAAATATGGTGGTTTTCTGTATTTAACTAAAATAATACTACCTCTGTTCATAAATATAATACGTTTTGATAGTTCAATTTAAACTAACAAAATGTCTTATGTTTATAAACCAAGGGTGTATATAATATCAATCAAAGTTGATTTGAGGCGGAGGATATTAGTAGTTGCCGCTGATACTTCGAGAGCAACTAATATATAACAGAGTAGGAGTATTATAACTCTTAGGGAGAAGTATATTTTTCATCCCTCAACTCTTTTGAGAGTATAGAAATGATCCTTCAACTGTAAAACCAGCAAAATTTGGTTCCTTAACTATTCAAACCAGATAAGTTTAGTCCCTATACCACTTTGGCAGGTTTTTTTTCTGACGTGGAGTGGTTTTGACTAAAACTAGATACGTAGAGGCTGGACCGTCACATCAACGTGTACAATTTTTTTCTGACGTGGATAAGTTTAGTCCCTATATTTAGGCCTAAAAATCAAATGCGTCCCTGAGGTTTCGAACTTAAGACCAGAAACACGCCAGATCAGTAGGTAACCACCACACCACGGATATTATGTAGTACAAAATTGACAAGTATAAAATCTTTTGTAGTTTTGCAGATATTAATCATGTTTGGTGTACAATGATATTAACTCATTTAAAAGCGATTTTTTTTTCCAGTTTCAGTCCTCTGCACATATGTTTTGTTTTTGTTTTCTGTGCTCATGTGCACAATGAAGTAGCTATATTGATGTGTAAGAATCTATACAACAAAGATACTAATGTCAAAATTGGTTAAATAATGAAGTGGTTCTTACTCACTTTTCTTAATTTAATAGATAACTCGTCTGCACCAGCATTCCGCGTTCAAATACAAGAAAAAAGATAAGAAAGTATCTCTCAGTATAAGGATATATGATACTTTTAATGAAGCTGAATTCTACTTCTATCCATTTCATGTCAGGTGTGTTTCGATAAATAATAAATAAAATGTATTTGTCCGCATCACAAAAAAGCTTACTCGCTGGGTGGCTAGCCCGTGCTTGCACTTATTAGCGTGAGGTGCCCCTTTCGAGTCAGACGACCGACGATATATTTTTTGCGCGTCTTTTATTTTTTTACACCACATACTGTTCAAATTTCGACCACTAACAGGCTGGTTCCACTGTTCCAAACAAGAACCAGTTCACGTCAGCAAAAAAATCAGCTAAAATGGTATGAGGGACTAAACTTATCCGGTTTTAAAAACGGAGGGACTACAGTTTGCTGGTTTTGAAGTTGAGGGACCATTTCTATACTTTAGAAAAAAATTAAGGGACGAAAAATATACTTATCCCTAACTTACTGGAATTATTATAGTTCCACTAAAATGGTACTTGGATCCAAGGGACTTATTTTAGTCTGATTAAAAATAGTCTTTTTAAGAGGCTAAAGTTCCAAGCACCCCTGACTAAAGAGGGGCTAAAACTAGTCTTGAGACTAAAAAAATTTAGTCACGGGTACCCCTACTGAAATGTGGATTAGTCCTCTCTCTCCTCATTTAACTCCTCTCCTTTAACACATGCGAGTTCTAGATTGGAGGGTTTGGAGGATAATAAATGCTCATTAACTTGATTTTAGTCTCTTTAGTATTTGGATCCAAGCATGGGCAAGGCTAGCAAGTTTTAATCCCACTATTTTTAGTCATGAGACTAAAATGTATGCAAGCACCCTCTAACAACTAGCAATTGCAGGGACAATAAAAATGCTACTGGAATGGAACAATGATCTCATCAGACAAGCAGACCGATCCACTAGAAGCACGCCTCTCCACTTTGCGGCATCATGGGGGGAGCACGAGGGGATCAGCTTACTGCTGGATGCCGACCAATCCGCGGCGTATCAGGCAGACAGCGACGGATCATTTCCCATACACGTGGCAGCGTACGCGAACAAAGTCAAGGCAGTCAACGTCTTGCTCGACGGCCGCCAGGACTGCGCCGAGCTACACGACGCCAATGGCAGGACCTTCCTCCACGTGGCCGTCCTCGAGGAGAGCCAGTCGGTGGTGACGTACGCCTGCAAGCTGCAGAGCAAGAAATTCTCATCGTCGGTGATGAACATGCAGGACAAGGACGGCAACACCGCGCTGCATCTTGCGATCCAGATGGGGAACGTGTGGATCTTCAGTCCTTTGATGAAGAACCGCAAAGTTAAGCTGAATCTGAGAAACAACAAGGGCCAAACGCCGCTGGATCTCTCGTGGATCACGACACCTGCAGGGGTTCATTACGGATTGGTAAGCAATTGTTTGTTGGTCAGTTCATGCATATAGCTCCACAGACTTGCACTAAGAGAATGATCTATTTTGTGTTCCTCAAATGTATCCTTGCAGAACCCAAGAATTATGATACATAAGTTGCTTCAAGATGCCGGCGCAAAGAATGGCACTTTTAGATGCGATCATTTCCACAAAGAACATATTGTTATGCTAGACCCCAAGGAAGAAGCGCAGAAGATAACCGACTCCACACAGACCATCGGCATCGCCTCCGTCCTGATCGCGACGGTCGCCTTCACCGCAGCCTTCGCCCTGCCCGGTGGCTACAGAGCCGATGACCATCCGAATGGTGGCACGCCGACGCTGGCCAGACACTACGCGTTTGACGTGTTCATCATCGCCAACACGCTGGCCTTCATCAGCGCGTGCCTATCCATCACCAGCCTCATGTACGCGGGGGTCACCACCGTGGACATCCGTACCCGCATGATCTCCTTTGTTATTTCGGTCACGTTCATGGCCGGCTCGGCGAGGAGCCTCGCCGCCGCCTTTGTGTTCGGGTTGTACGTGGTGCTGGCTGCGGTCGCGCGCACGACGGCCATTGCATCTTGTGCTATCACGGCTCTCGCCTTGGTCGATGCCGTTTGGGTCTTCTCGATGGTGACCAACGGGGAGCTGATGTTGCTGAAGAGGCTTGGAGTTCGGGCATGGTGGAGGCTGCCAAGGGCGATTTTGCTGACCTTTCTGACGGAGTTTTGGCCTTACATTGTGATCGCTGGGGTGCTAATATTTTACAAGGTTGATAGAGTGCATTGACTTGTAATGACATTGTGCGACTGGTCGATACGTACGACATTTAAATTGCTTGAGTATTTTGTTTGTGTGATGAAAAGAGGCGGCAGAAGGCGATTAACAAGTGAAAACAAATCTTAATGGTCGTGTTTTGCTGTAAATTTTTTGGTACTAGATGACGTGGATGTACTTTACGTTTAATAAAATTGCTATGTGCATCACATGATGCAGAGGCTAGGGTTATCCCTTTCCAAAAAAGTGAAATTTGAAAAAGAAAAGTATGTATTCCTGAATTTGCTATTCCTCCTATCTCTACTTCTCTATATACTTATCTTTTAGGTAGTATAAGTTCCGTCTCCCCTCTTACGTCCCCCACCCTTCGTCCATCCTCTCGTACGACCTCACACCCCTCCGCCGATTTTCTTTCCTCCCTTCACCGATTTTCTTTCCTATCGGGTTGGTTCCATCTGATTCCCTAAATTAATCCCGTAATTAATTTTCTTTCTAAAAAATCTCGTAATTAATTGCTCCCGTGACTCACGTGGTTTCCTGTTTTTCTTCCTTCCAAACCTGCCCTATCCGATATACCGGCCCGCTCGTTCCCCGTCTTTTCTTGTGCCGTCGTGGAAGATGCTAAGAGAGAGATGAGCGAGAGCAGAGAGGAGAGCAGTTGTCGTCGGTGTGCGAGGCGACAGGCGAAGGGACCCTGTAGCCGCGTGGTATGGTGGCCGGCTCGCCGAGCGAGCAGTTCCAGCATGACGCAGGGGGGACGCCACCGAGGTTCTGGAAGCTTGTGCTCGGGAAGGACATGTCTGGTCTGGTGGCGGCAAGGGTGTCTCCAGCGCCGCTGCCATAGGTAAGTAATTAAACATGCCGGTCTGTCCTTGTGTGGAAGAGGTTAATTACCAATAGAACAGACAACAGAGGACGCTGATAATATCCACTGCTTCCTCTGCTTGCAGGCAACCACATCGTTTTCTTGAGCTGCCACAGGCTGGAGCATCTGTCGGTGGAGAAGTAGGCGAGAGCCGAGATGGACTGCCTGCTCTGGGTGACTGGGTCTATGACTACATTGTCGAGTTCTTCCAATACAAGGACATCCTGCATGCCCGGCGGCTCTCAACACGAGAGGTGAGAAATCGAAACATTAGTACCATGGCCTGAAAACTTGCAGTGTACATGTCACCGGCAAAGCAACCACAACGTATTATGTGCATTCTGATTCTGTCAGGTGACGGCGACCAGCCGACAAGGCCGAGATCCGACATCTACGTCAACCTCCCCGACCTCGATTGAGAAGCTCGACGACCCCTCCCGGCGACTGCTTCTCACAGCTCATACCAACAACCTGGAGAAAAGAAAGGAAAGGAGAGATGCGTGCTGGGAGCAGCTCCATCATGCGATTACGTACGTGCATGCATGGGTCACATCACGACCATGCACACATTATTCTAAACAGAAAAACAACAAACGTTGCATGCATGAGATTAGCTATAGGCGTGCCTTCTAAGAGATGGAGTCTATGAAAGGATCGGCCTTCACGTGGCTTAATTTGATGTTGTGCGTGCAGGAGATGCTAGACGGCTTTTAGAACACCGTCTTCTGGTACTTCAAGACAAGAGGCATGAGAATAGTTCCGACGACTTGGCGCCCTGACGTCCGGCGAGCCACTGCGGCGAGAAGAGGTGGTGGATGCCCGGGCCGTGCGCGACAAAGTTAAGCTGACGGAGATGCTATTTTTCCCATTTTGTGGTGCTTCGAGAGATATATGCACACAGTGACACAATACACTACGTGAAGATTCTGGGATCCAAGAGAAGCCCCCTTGGCATTACCTATATAACATGTATTTTGTGACCATCAAGCAAGTTTAATTCTAACACAGGCTCCCATGGATTTTAGTTTATTTCACCTCATAGCCGGCCTCCGTCGGCGCGTCCTCTCGGCCTCCTTCTACACCTCTCCATCGTAGTTCCGCCTATCCTCCTTCCTCACATCTTGCAGGGTAAATGATTGAATTTCGAGGAAGGAATTCCTAAATTTGAGACCATTCTTTGTGGCATAGTTTTATTATTTTCTGTCATGTTTTATTAGGTAGTGGAGAAGACTTTCTGGAATTCCATTAAAAAACAAGGTGACATGCCAGATTATAGGCTGGCCTTGAAAATAGCCAGGTAAATATTGCAAGAGGTTGCTCCTAATGCGTGGACTTGTAGTGATTTTGTGATACATATTCAACATATTATATTGTTTTTATTGGCGGAAAGGAATTTGAGATAGGCTCTCCTGACATATAGCATGAGGCATTCAACCATATACCGACTATATATCTTTATATTTGAAAAAAATACATGCATTGCCTGATACTTAACAAAAGTAAAGTTAATCCCACTGAATATTTGGTTGTGTTCATTCTTGATAGCATAGCGTGAATATAGCATCCACCCATACATAAGGTTCACGCGTTGCAATGTGAGGGCAGTTACCTATATATCTCTACTACTTAAAAAGAGAGTAGTGTTTATTTCTTGCCAGAAGAATGCTTTGGCAGCCCGTTCTCCCCCGTCCCAGCACGTCCCTTCACCAATTTTTTTGTCCTTGTGTTTTTTTTGTCCCACCACGCCTTTTGTCTGTAGCTTCCCCCCATGATAATCAATAACCTTAACTTACCTTCTAAAACAATTCCCCCTTATTTACTTATCAAAATTTTACTCCAAACTTCTTATCAAACTAATTAAAAGGGAAATACGAGAAGGAATTGATAAAAAATTATTTATACACTCGCATTTGTATGGATAGGTAAATCACGAGCTAATTAACGTACTATAATATTTATATCCCGTTGCAACGCACGGGCATTGTCCTAGTTACTGAAAAAAAAATGATTCAGTCGATTCCGCGACAGCTCCTGCGAGGCCTCACCGGAGGTGGGAAAGCGACATCTCCTGAGGGCTATTCCGCGACATCTCTCCTGAAATTGCTCAAGTACTTTGTTTTGTGTAACGAAGACGAGGGAGAAAGCGATTAAGAGCAACTCTAGCAGACCCTGCGAAACGTCGGCCTGCAAAACGCGTATGCAGTTCGCGTAAAATAGCTTTTGCGGGCCGGCGCAGGCTAGCACAGATGCAGACCCCCAAACGGATCTGTAAAAAAGTATATTCGCGGAATATGTTGTTTTACGGGTCGGCTATGCGGGTTCTGCTCTTTGCGCCACTGCATCCCCGCAAATCATCAGCCCGCAAATCTCAAATCCAACATAATTCAACAATCGAAAACAAACTAAATTATTCAAATCAAACATAAAACAATAATCATCCGCATTACAAATAATTATTTAAATCACCGTAGCAAACTTAAAATAATGCAATACAAAACTTGTCATGAATACAAATACAAATGAATACAAAAATTAGTCACTGTCCAGCCCTTTGCCAATGGTGCTCAATGAGATCTTCCTGAAGTTGAAAGTGTGTGTTTGCATTTTCAATCTCCTTGTATGTCTGAAGAAAAACTCTAATGCGGTTTGGGTCTCTAGCTGGTTTGACACGGCTGCCCACATTATCGTAAAAGAATTCTAAGTCTTTCAGTGTCTTCAGGGTTTTCTTATCTCAAAAATGAGCAGGACCTCGGACAATGGCAAACCTAGATTGCAAAACACCGAATGCTCTTTCAATGTCTTTTCGGGCTGCCTCTTGCACCCTTGCAAATTCACATTGTTTTTTTGTTTTGGGTTCTTTGATGCTCTTGACAAATGTGCACCAAGGAGGATATATACCATCTGCAAGATAGTACCCCTTTGTGTATTCATGCCCATTGATAGTGTAGTTGCAAGCAGGAGCATCACCACTAGCAAGCCTAGCAAACAAATGAGAGCGTTGCAACACATTGATATCATTGAGTGTGCCGGGCATACCAAAAAAGCAATGCCAAATCCATAAATCCTCGGATGCTACGGCCTCTAGCACGATTGTTGCATCACGAGACTTGCGACAATACATTCCTTGCTAAGCCTTGGGGCAATTTTTCCAATTCCAATGCATACAATCAATGCTACCTAGCATCCCAGGCCAACCTCTCCTCTCTGCCATTAATTTCTTTGTGTCATCTTCATTTGGTGCCCGAAGATACTCGGGACCAAAGACACGGACGATCACTTTCGCAAATCTACGCACATACTCAATTGTGCTATCTTCACCAATGCGAAGATACTCATCAGCATAGTCAGCCGGAACGGCATATGCAATCACCCGCATAGCTGCGGAGATTATTTGATATGCACTAAATCCCTTTAAGCCCGCGGCATTCCTTCTCCGAGTGAAATACCGGCAATTTGCCTCGCAAGCTTCAACAATTTTCACAAAAAGGGATCGGCGCATTCGGTACCTTCTGCGGAAGAGGTGTGTAGGATATGTAGGATTCTCCAAAAAATAATCTTGCATCAACATCTCGTTTCCAAGATGGCGATTCCGCGGAATGCACAGACGCCCGACAGTAGATCCTCGCCTCCTCTTTCGATACTCGTCATTGAAAGAACATGCGGTGCCCCCATGTTTGGTTTTGGTAATTGATGACAATCTCTATGGACTAATGGTTGCCTTGAGTTATATTTGAAGGATTTGTCCATAGGCTTTTCTTGAAGTCCATGTGTTGGTTTCAAGGAGTTTATGTGGTGACCAAGGTGTTATTAAGGAATTATCCAAAGATTGGTCATGTGAGAGTAGAGCTTATTGCAAGCATGTCTTGAAGAAGAAGATTGTGTGATCATTCATGTTTACCTTCAAGACATCATCCAAATGAAGAGAGTTGGAAAGAGTCAAGGTTGATCAAGACTAAATCAAGAGTGAATCAAGTTGATCAACACACAAAGCGCACAAGATGTACCGAGAGGGATCAAGCGATCCCATGGTGTGGTAAGCATTGTCAATTACGCTTTGTGTACTAACCCATGATCTTCGTGAGAGTTCTTTGTGGGGTTAGGTTGCGGTGTGCAAGTTCAAGTGAAGCATCATGAAGAGATCAAATGCTTGAAGCTTGCCGTCCATTGTGGCGACAATGGACTTGTGAAGATGTTGCGGTGTGCAAGTTCAAGTGAAGCATCATGACGAGATCAAATGCTTGAAGCTTGCCGTCCATTGTGGTGACAATGGACTGGTGAAGATGTGCGGAAGAGTGGCTCACCCATAGTGGAGTATGGGGGAGCAATCAACTAGACTTCATCGAGCCAACACAACCAAGAAAGGTGGTCCATCTTGAGGGAGTCAAGATCGTCATCATCTAGCTCAAGAGGACCATGTGCAAGGCAAAGGTTTGCTCTTGATAAGTTTTCTATTTTACCGGTCTCATGATGGTAGTTGGGAGACCGGGTTATAGGATCGATTGCCGTACTAACCTTCAACTTGGGTGAACCCTTGTGCCACTAACCTTGCCTTGTTTCTAGTGACTTGTCCATGCTCATCTTGTCTGTTCTTAAAGATCCACTTTGTTCCAATGACATTATGATGTTCTTTGGGTCTCTTCACAAGAGTCCATACTTTGTTGCGGGTGAAGTTGTTGAGTTCTTCATGCATGGCATTTACCCAATCCGGGTCGTCAAGTGCATCTTCAACCTTAAGGGGCTCAACACAAGAGACAAACGAGTGATGTTCACAAAAGTTTGCCAAACGTCTACGAGTAGTTACCCCTTTGTTGTGCTTCCATAAATGTTGTCGGTGAGATGTTGAAGATGCTTTAACTTGGCGGCCGCTTTTTGCACTTTGAGGGTAAGCTCTTCTTCACTTGGTTTTGAACTTGAGGAAGAAGCTTGGCCTTGAGAATGCTTTAGCCTTGGAGACACCCTTCTCTTCACAACCTCTAGTTCTTGATCACTTGGATGTGATGATGTGGAAGACACTTGAGGTTGGGATTGATCTTGATCTTGATCTTGATCAAGAGCTTGACCTTGGGCCTCACGGATTGGTTCTTCGCCATTTGGTTGGGCTTGCCCTTGATCTTGCTCGGGAACATGAGGGACTTGATCTTGTTCTTGGATAGGTTCATGATTTTCCATAGCATCTTGACCTTGTGGTGGCGGTGATGACTTCCCTTGTGGAGAATCCACAAGAGGGGCTCTTACTCCTTCTTCTTCTACTTGGACTTGGGGTGTTTCTTGTGGACGAATGTGGCCTATCCCCATAGTCCTTATAGCTTGTGAAGGAGCCTCATCACCTACAACACTAGGAACAATTTGCTCCGCACGGGAACCATTATCTTCATCAAACTCCACATTTACCGTTTCCTCAGAACACGGTACGCATGCGAGTTTGATGCATATCCAACAAATATGCCCTCATAAGTTTTAGGCGCAAACTTAGCTAAACGGGATTTCTTATTTAGAATGAAACACTTACAACTGAATACTCGAAAGTATTTGACGTTAGGCTTTATCCCGATTAGGAGTTCGTAGGGAGTCTTGTTCTTGAGCTTACGAAGATAAAGCCGGTTTGTAGCATGGCACGCGGTGTTGATGGCTTCGGCCCAAAGCTTGTATGGAGACTTGTACTCGTCAAGCATGGTCCTTGCCATCTCAATGAGAGTCCGGTTCTTCCTTTCCGCAACACCATTTTGTTCGGGAGTGTATGGCGCGGCATATTGATGCTTGATCCCCTCATCGCTCAAGAACTCGTTCATAGTGTAATTTTTGAACTCGGTGCCGTTGTCACTTCGAATTGCCTTGATCTCACAATTATGTTGACGTTGAGCTTCTTTGGAAAAGTTGATGAAGGTGTCTTGAGTTTCATCTTTAGTCTTGAGGAAGAACACCCATGTATATCTTGTATAGTCATCGACAATGACAAGGCAATACCTCCTCCCTCCCAAACTATCATAAGATGGAGGCCCAAAGAGATCCAAGTGAATGAGCTCGAGAGGCCTCAATGTGGTAATGATAGTTGACACCTTATGAGCTTTTTCATGAAGTTTTCCGGCAATGCACGCACTACAAGGACGATCTTTGGCAAAAGACACATTGGTTAGTCCAAGGATGTGCTCCCCCTTTAAGAGAGCTTGTAAATTTCTCATGCCAACGTGCGCTAGCCGGCGATGCCAAAGCCACCCCACGTCGGCCTTGGCCATTAGACATGTTGCAAGATAAGTTTTCTCATTTGAGAAATCAACCACGTAAAGGTTGTCTTCAACATGCCCAACAAAGACCACTTTGAGATTGCTTCTCTTAAAGACGGTCACATGAAATTCACTGAAATGAGAATCATAACCGGCACGAGCCAATTGAATCGTAGAAAGTAAATTGTAGTGAAGAGATTGAACAAGCATGACATTCTTAAGTGATGCATCACTAGAGATTACCACCTTGCCCAAACCCAATACCTTGCCCTTGCTATTGTCACCAAAAGAGATGTTTGAAGTGGCCTTGACCGAATCAATGAACTCCACAAGCATCTCCCTCTCTCCGGTCATATGATTGGTGCAACCACTATCGATCACCCATTGAGTTTCACTGGAGGTATAGTCCTACAAGAATCAAGCTTTGATTTTAGGTCCCCATTTTGCAATGGGTCCTAGAGAGTTAGCAATAAGGGTCTTAGGAACCCAAATAGTCCAAGCATAATCATCATAGTTAGTGCCAACAAATTTAGCAAAGGTATGACCATCATTTCCTCTCATGAGGACATAAGATGGGTTGTTCTTGCCGGCAAACTCTTTGGGAATGGCCTTGTCCCTAGTGACCTTGCCATCCCCGACATTCCCTTTTTCCTTCTCCTTCTCCTTGTGTCCTTCATGAACAAATGCTATCTTTTGTTGGGGAGGAGAAGTAGGACCGATCTTCTTCTTGTTGCTCTTCTTCTTGGTCTTCTTCTTCTTAGAAGAGGGGTCAAACCCAATTCCCTCCTTGGCAACACACTCCTTTTGGTTTCTCAAGAGGTCATTGAGGTTTTTCTCCCCTTGAATGCACGACACAAGCCCTTTCTCAATTTGGGATTTTAACTTCTTATTCTCCTCTTGGAGAGAGGTGCAATCATGAGCAAAGTTAGCCATACAAGATTCATCATTTAAATCAATATGAGGGACGGAAGTAAGAGCCTTAATGGTTGTAGCTTTAAGTTGAGCATACGACTCGGTGAGGACAATGAGGTCACCTTTGACAACCTTGGAACTAGTCACAAGGAGCTCATGTTCCTCAACAAGTCTCGTGTGATCAACTAGAAGCTTTTCAACCCTTACTTTAAGGGCATCGTTGTTCTCAAGAGCAAGTTGCAACACATCATCAGTTTTAACGAAGTCAATTTTATGAGAAGACAAGGCTTCCTCAAGTGATGCTCTCATGACACTCTCTTCATATAGCTCGTGCTCGAGGAGTTCGACTCTCTCTTTTTCCTCTATGAGGAGGTTTTCAACGTTCTCAATAAAATCATCGCGTTCGGCGAGTGATTTAAGGAGATCACTAAAACGAGCACGAGCTTCACCATGAAGAGTGTTCATGAAAGCCATCAAGGATTCCTCATCATTATCCACACCATCATCACACTCATCCTCCACTATCTCACATGAAACATTGGGAGTGTGGAATGAAGGGTTTTTGAGAGTTGGACTTTGTTTTTACCTCTTTGGCCATGAGGCAATGATGAGTGAACGGCTTGTCCTCGTTGGGAGAGTCGAAGAGGCCGGTGGTGGAGGAGGAGGTAGTGGCATGCATGGCAATGGCGGCCGTGCCCACATAATCATCATCACCGTCATCTTCATCTCCGGACATGTACTCCTCATGAACAAGAGCCTTGTCATCTTTCCTCTTGGAAAACTTGGTGAACTTCTTCTTCTTGAGCACAAGCTTCTCGGACTTGTCTTCACGTCTCTCATAAGGACAATCGTGCACAAAATGTCTTGGGCTATCACAATTGTAGCATTTTCTTCGTCCAAACGATCTTCCTTGCAGATTCTTCCCTTTGTTTGCCATGGTCCCGGAATATTTCTTGACCAAGAGAGCCAAGTCTTCCGCAAAGTCATTTGCCGGGCATGAGGTGTCAACATCTTCCTCACAAGTCTCTTCAACAACTTCTTCATCCCTTGAGGGTTGGGCAACTACTTTCTTGGCCTTCAATGCAAGATTTGAGTTCTTGGTGGCTTGAGCTATGGCAAAGGTCTTCTTGGACTTGGTCTCCAAAAGAACATGAGTTGAGAAGGTGGATACAACTTGTGCCGCGGTCAACTTTTGATAGTCCGGGCGTTGATGTATCATCATCACCATGGTATGTTCCGTGAGAACCATAGCATCAATGAACTTGTCCTTAATGAAATCATCATTCGCCCAAGTGCACCCAAAGGTTCTCAAATTGAGCACAAGAGACTTCAACCTTCGATATACCTCTTCCGCGGACTCACCCTCATTTCTCACAAATAGGTTGACTTCTTGCTTGAGCAAAGCCAACCGAGATCTTCGAATTGCTTCATCACCTTCGAGGGCCTCCTCAAGGCAATCCCAAATTTCCTTGGCGGTCTTGAGGAGAGCAATGGAGTCACTATAGTCATCGGTCACCGCGGTGCGCAACATGTGGTGGGCGGTAGCATTGAGTTGATCATCAACTGCTTCTCTTGGAGTGAGATTCATGGGATCCTTGGGGTTGAAACCATTGACCACAATCCACCATAGTTGTGTAGATGCACTGCGAATATGAGACTCCATATCTAGCTTCCACTTAGCAAACGCGTTAGCTTTCAAAGGGGGCGGAGGCCCCACAGGATTAATGCGAGGGTGCTGCAAGGGTTGTGGTGAGTAAAATGGTTCCACGGCATTGTACTTGGGAACTTGAGTGCGAGCCGGGGATGCAAGAGGTTCTCTCGAATCATCCGCATCATGAACCGCATTTGGATCAAATGAGTTTGAGGCGGATGTCGAGGGCTTTAAGCGAGCATCAATTTCCTCCTTGACCGAGGAGCGAACTTCTTTCAACATAGAAGCTTTGAGGTCCGCAAACATTGAAAGAATATCGGCCGCGGTCAACGGGGCACCCGGGTTAATGGGGGCGACGGGAGCAACGGCCGGAGCAACAAGTGCGTCGGCCGCGGCGGGGGGTAGGTTTTGACCATCCTCCGCAAGTGGTGCGACACCTCCCTCATTCCCTAGATCGGCCATATCCTCTGAGGTTGTAAAACCTTATATTAGAGCACGAGGCTCTGATACCAATTGAAAGGATCGATACGGTCGACTAGAGGGGGGGGGGGGTGAATAGGAGACTACAAATTTTACTCTTTCTTGTCAATTTTAAGGCTTAGCGGATAAAAAGGGTTCACTAGATATGCAACTAGGTGAACACAACCTATATGACAAGCAAGTTCTAAGCTAAGTATGCTAGGCAACAAACTAATTAGCAAGCCAACAAGCATACAAGGCTAAGTAAAGTGCGGGAAAGGATTAACCACAAGTGAGACGAGGACGCGGATTTTATCCCGAAGTTCACTCTTCCTTGGGGAAGAGCTACTCTCCGTTTGGAGCGGTGCCGGAGCCAAAGCTTGCGGAACGCCACCGAAGGCTCACCGTAATCTCCTTCGAGTCACCCCCAACGGATGAGCCTCGAATCACTCGGGGTTGGTCTTGAAGGCGACCACCACACCTTTACAAACTTCTCCGGAGCACACCACAAGCAAGGAAGCTTCCGGAGGAACCTCTAACCGCCTAGGAGCCCAAGCTCCAAGAGTAACAAGTCATGGTGGATGAATGTTGCGGGGAATGCGATTTGGTTTGGTCAAAGTGTAGATCGGGTCTTGCTCTCCCAATCCCCAAAGTTTCAACAAGATTGGGTGGAGGGATTGAGAGTAGTGAGCAAAATGGGGTGTAGCAATGGAGGAGCTCAACAAGACATTAGGGTTAAGGGATGGAGGAGGAAGAAGGGGGCTTTTATAGTGTTCTTGGCCGGGAGGGGATTTCTGCCCGTTGGACCCCGTGCGCATGGGCCAAGTCAGCCCCGTGCGCACGGGGTGTCCAGTGAGATGCGAGGTACCCCGTGCGCACGGGCCAAGTCAGCCCCGTGCGCACGGGGGGTCCAGTGAGTTTCGAGGTACCCCGTGCGCACGGGCCAAGTCAGCCCCGTGCGCACGGGGTGTCCAGAAATATTCTGACTACCCCGTGCGCACGGGGGTCAGAGACCCCGTGCACACGGGGTGTCCAGAAGATTTCTGATGAAAACATCACAGGACACCACGGCAAAGCACACAACAGGTGGAATATCTGAGGAGGTGTAGGAGGGCTGGTGTATCTGTCTTGGAGGCATTCCCACACGACACTAATTCCACGAAGACCCCTCTTGATAGTGCGGTTTTACCTACGACTCAAATCGAACCAAAACGAAAAACCTTCGAGTCGCCGGTAACCACGCCTTTGATCTTTTTGGACTGGGGGGTCGCACACCTCCATCAATGGACACCTTGGAACCAATGTCTTGAGATAAACTTTAGCAACCAACATTAGTTCCACTAACCACATTGTCATCACACCAAAATATAATCTAAGTGATACTTGCACTTTCAATCTCCCCCTTTTTGGTGCATTGATGACAACATGGTTAGGACATGGCATATAGGATACAACTTAAGTAAACAGCCATGCGACAATAGTTGATCAAAGGAGCTCCCCCTATATATGTGCAAGGAAAAAAATGCTTGATTATGCATCAAGCACACACATATGAGGCTCCCCCTAGATCCACATTGTCAAGGCATGTGATCAACATAATAAAACCCAACACGGTGCCTAGATCACATGCAAGTGTGGTGAGCAGAAAACGTGAGACTAACATATAGAAGCTTGATCATACTCCACAAGATATATCAACATAAGCATAGATAAATTCCATAAAGTAGATAGTCTCTCACATAGACTAGGTAGCTCACGACCACACCGCGAAAGCAAGTAAATAAGAGTATCTCAAGCCAAATAAACACAACCAAAACAAACGAGAAACGAGGCCTTGAGATCTCACCCAACTGAAACCAACTGCAAACGCCCCTAATAGAACACTTCTCCCCCTTTGTCATCAAGACAACAAAAAGGGAAAAGGCGATGCTAACGAGACTCTAGACAAGAGGAGGTGCGCTCGAAGCATCATCATCATCATCAAAGTGCCATCCCCCCAAGGGAAAAGAACGAGCTGTGGCCACACTGTCGATGTCCTCGGACCCTGGACCAACCTCCTCACCAGCTGCAGCACGCTCAGCCTTCTCCTGACGCCTCACCAGCTTGCCCTTGTTGATCTCCTTGACCTGACGGCGCTGAATGGACTGACACATTTTGAACATGTTGCTCACGGTCTTCAGAAGAGACTTCTTCTCCTCTCTGGTGAAACTGGCATCAGTAGCAACTTGCTTCCCTTTGCTACGCGGAATCCGCACATAGGATGAACATCCCTCAGTGTAGGTAGCACGATCCTCAGGCCTGGGGTTGCGCCCCTTCTTGGGAGGCACATATGGTGGAGGAGCAGCCGGAAGCCAGTTGGAATCACGCTTCGGAAAGGAGGTGCGGTACTTGGCAATGTACCTGGCGGGACAGACGGACTCAATCAAAGCTTGGATGAACGGAGCATAGATGCATGACTTGTTCTCCTGAACACACTGCCTGATCTCAAAGAACATGAAGTCCAGAACATCCACTTTCTTCTTGTTATGAAGGTAGACAAAGATATCCAACATGGAGCTCCTCAGATTGTGAGAGTCCCCGGTCTTAGGATTAAGCGTGTACCTAAGAATGTGACGCATAGTATCATAGGTTGGCTTCAAATGTTTGATAGAACCGGTGGTGAAGGCCTTGTCTGGCTTGTAAGCAAAAGCAATCTCATCCTTGTCTCTACCTGTCTCACGAACACGGCCATACTCAGGATGCTCCTCAGCAAAGAACCGATACGGAATGATGTCAGAGAACTTGGCCATGGAGGCCTCACACTCATATGTGCCAGACATCCAAGTCATAGTGCGAGCCTCATCACTGTGGAAGTATACGGTGGCAAAGAACTGCATCACAAGATCTTCACTGAACGGATGGTGGAAGGCGACGAACGGGATCAAGCCAAGCCTCCCAAGAGCACTATACACACCGGGATAGGTATGATCATTGTCCCGAAGAGCCTCCACATTGATTTGCTTGTGGGGGGCAAACTTGTTTTTCTTGGTCATGATCAGCTCAGAGAACACCCGGTGTTGAAAATCATTCTTGAATCTTGGGTCAACCCCTGCATCAGTGTTTGGCACATAGGGGAAATCCTGCCTGCAAGCCCAAAGCTCTGGCTTGGTCCACTTAGAGAGAGGTAGATTCTTGACATTCCGACCTCCTGGGAGCACATGTTCCTCTCCTTCCTCCTCATCAACATCATCAGCAGAATCATCCTCATCTTCTATCTCTGCATCTGCGGGGTTCTCATAGTGAGCATCTTCCTGCGAATCATACTCCGCTTCTGAATCCTCGGAGGCTTCAATCACTGGCTGCTTGGAGGCGGTACGGCGAACACGGCCCATCTCAGAGCCCTGACCACTTCCTTCGGACGGCTGACGAGGAGCCAAAGAGAATTCCCTGGAACCTGCCTTGGTGCGCTTGCGACGGAGCTCGGACCTCTTGTCAGCAGAGTCTGAAACACAACAGCAACAAAGCACAACAAACACGAGAGACACAAATAAGTACAAGTGCTCGAGAAGCTGGCGAGGAATGGAAGACAGAGAAGAAGGAGGACTGGCACCACTGTGTACCCCGTGCACACGGGGATGTGACCACCGTGGACACGGGGTCCCGTGCGCACGGTACAAGGCCCGTGGACACGGGGGCCCCGTGCGCACGGTACAAGGCCCGTGGACACGGGGTTCGCCCAGCGGCAACCACTTCCAGATCGAGATCCGGGAGTGAGTGCGGCAGGGAGAACTGCCACAGTAATGCCCATCCGCCCCTAGTCTATCACAAGGGAATGACTGGCCTAGACTAGTAGAGGAGGAAACCCTAGACTAAAACGGATCCAAAGGAGGAAAAAGAAGAACAAGGGGAGGGAGATACCAGAGGAGGACCCCATCCCGGAAGATCTCCACGGAGCAGCGAAGTCCCACGGCGCACGGAGGAGCACCGGCGACAAGGAGGCGATCTGGGGCGTGGAGGGGGCGACTGGGTGGGAAAGAACCCAAACCCCCCACGTCCCACCTCTTCAGGGCCAGAAACCGCAGACCCCGTGTGCACGGGCTAAAGGCCCCGTGCGCACGGGGCCCGTGCGCACGGTACAAGGGCCGTGGGCACGGGGTCCCCGTGCGCACGGTACAAGGGCCGTGGGCACGGGGTATCCAGAGGATTTTGACAGGAAGAAGCTTGTTGGGTTATGGCTGAATGCAAATTCTTACCAAGACCCCAAAGAGCATTCCCGCCTCACTTCTGAACACGTCGCAGAAGAAATCCAACACTACTAGAAAGGAGTATGTGTAGCACTTGCACTGGAAGAGACTCGAGAAAACACACACTCACGGAAACACGAACACAAGGACAAGAAGAACCACACAAACAAAAGACAAAAACGATCCAACCTCCAACGGAGGGCGGTGGCCGAAGCCACCATGTTTGAGTTTGTTTGGTATGGCACCGCGAAGATATGAACCTTGGGTCCAAGACCAATACTCATCTTTGAAGCACAAATGCCATCTTCAAATGGCTAATGTGAAAGATTTTGATCAATTTATGCACTAGTAGGATAAGATAGCTCATTAGTTGAGCTAGCTCCCCCTACTTAGGTGCCTACATCTAAAACAAGATACTAGTAGAGTATGTGTGTGTATGCAAGAACCTCAATCCAAGTTACTTATATCCACGATATTCAGCTCATGCCTTAACTCGCGGAATCTTGCTTCATCAAGTGGCTTGGTAAAAATGTCGGCAAGTTGCTTCTCGGTGTTGACATGGAATAAATCAATGTCTCCCTTGGCCACATGATCTCGAATGAAGTGATGACGAATCTCGATATGTTTGGTTCGGCTATGTTGCACTGGATTGTCGGCGATCTTGATTGCACTTTCATTGTCACAAAATAGAGGCACTTTGTCACATTTGACACCATAATCCATCAAAGTTTGCCTCATCCATAATAATTGTGCACAACAACTTCCTGCAGCAATGTACTCGGCCTCGGCGGTTGAAAGGGACACACAATTCTGCTTCTTTGAAGACCAACTTACCAATGACCTCCCTAGGAATTGACAAGACCCGGAAGTGGACTTGCGGTCTACCTTGTCTCCGGCCCAATCCGAATCCGAATATCCTAATAGCTTGAAAGTTGCTCCTTTGGGGTACCAAAGGCCCAAGTTTGGGGTATGAACCAAATATCGAAGGATTCTTTTCACTGCCGAAAAATGGCTCTCCTTGGGAGCGGATTGAAATCTTGCCACATACACACTCAACATAATATCCGGCCTAGATGCACAAAGGTAAAGCAAAGAACCGATCATAGAGCGATATACCTTTTGATCCACATCTTTACCATTGGGATCAAGATTAAGTTGGCCATTTGTGGGCATGGGCGTCTTCATGGGCTTGACATCTTGCATTTTGAACCTCTTGAGCATGTCTTGAATATAAAGTGCTTGGTTGATGAAGGTTCCTCCTCTCAATTGCTTCACTTGAAATCCGAGGAAAAACTTCAACTCTCCCATCATGCTCATGGCAAATTCCATGGTCATAAGATTCTCAAACTCAACGTTAATAGCATGGTTAGTGGAACCAAAAATAATATCATCAACATATATTTGGCACACAAACAATTCTCCTTTTACCCTCTTCGTGAAGAGGGTGGAATCTATTAACCCGATTTGGAACCCCTTCTCGCTTAAGAACGCCGTAAGGTGATCATACCAAGCACGAGGTGCTTGTTTAAGTCCATAGAGCGCCTTATGGAGTTCATAAACGTGAGAGGGGTGATCGGGGTCTTCGAAACCGGGAGGTTGTTGTTGGAAATATGCCCTAGAGGCAATAATAAATGGTTATTATTATATTGCTTTGTTCATGGTAATTGTCTATTGTTCATGCTATAATTGTATTGTCCGGAAATCGTAATACATGTGTGAATACATAGACCACAAAGTGTCCCTAGTAAGCCTCTAGTTGACTAGCTTGTTGATCAACAGATAGTCATGGTTTCCTGACTATGGACATTGGATGTCATTGATAACGGGATCACATCATTAGGAGAATGATGTGATGGACAAGACCCAATCCTAAGCATAGCATAAAAGATCGTGTAGTTTCGTTTGCTAGAGCTTTTCCAATGTCAAGTATCTTTTCCTTAGACCATGAGATCGTGCAACTCCCGGATACCGTAGGAGTGCTTTGGGTGTGCCAAACGTCACAACGTAACTGGGTGACTATAAAGGTGCACTACGGGTATCTCCGAAAGTGTCTGTTGGGTTGGCACGGATCGAGACTGGGATTTGTCACTCCGTGTGACGGAGAGGTATCTCTGGGCCCACTCGGTAATGCATCATCATAATGAGCTCAATGTGACTAAGGCGTTAGTCACGGGATCATGCATTGCGGTACGAGTAAAGAGACTTGCCGGTAACGAGATTGAACAAGGTATTGGGATACCGACGATCGAATCTCGGGCAAGTAACATACCGATTGACAAAGGGAATTGCATACGGGATTGATTGAATCCTCGACACCGTGGTTCATCCGATGAGATCATCGTGGAACATGTGGGAGCCAACATGGGTATCCAGATCCCGCTGTTGGTTATTGACCGGAGAGGCGTCTCGGTCATGTCTGCATGTCTCCCGAACCCGTAGGGTCTACACACTTAAGGTTCGGTGACGCTAGGGTTGTAGAGATATATGTATGCGGAAACCCGAAAGTTGTTCGGAGTCCCGGATGAGATCCCGGACATCACGAGAGGTTCCGGAATGGTCCGGAGGTGAAGAATTATATATAGGAAGTCAAGTTTCGGCCACCGGGAAAGTTTCGGGGGTTATCGGTATTGTACCGGGACCACCGGAAGGGTCCCGGGGGTCCACCGGGTGGGGCCACCTGTCCCGGAGGGCCCCGTGGGCTGAAAGTGGAAGGGAACCAGCCCCTAGTGGGCTGGGGCGCCCCCCTTGGGCCTCCCCCCATGCGCCTAGGGTTGGAAACCCTAGGGGGGAGCTTCCCCCTTGCCTTGGGGGGCAAGGCACCCCTTCCCCCCCACTTGGCCGCCGCCCCCCTTGAGATCCCATCTCTTGGGGCTGGCGCACCCCCCCAGGGGCCTATATAAAGGGGGGAGGGAGGGCAGCAGAGAACAGCCTTGGGCGCCTCCCTCATCCCTGCAACACCTCTCTCTCTCTCTCTCTCTCGCAGAAGCTCGGCGAAGCCCTGCCGGAGACCCGCTACATCCACCACCATGCCGTCGTGCTGTTGGATCTCCATCAACCTCTCCTCCCCCCTTGCTGGATCAAGAAGGAGGAGACGTTGCTGCACCGTACGTGTGTTGAACGCGGAGGTGCCGTCCGTTCGGCACTCGGTCATCGGTGATTTGGATCACGGCGAGTACGACTCCGTCATCCACGTTCATTGGAACGCTTCCGCTCGTGATCTACAAGGGTATGTAGATGCACTCCTTTCCCCTCGTTGCTAGTAGACTCCATAGATGCATCTTGGTGAGCGTAGGAAAATTTTAAATTATGCTACGATTCCCAACAGTGAGCCAGGTTTATGCGTAGTTACTATGCACGAGTAGAACACAAAGTAGTTGTGGGCGTTGAGTTTGCCAATTCTTCTTGCCGCTACTAGTCTTTTCTTGTTTCGGCGGCATTGTAGGATGAAGCGGCCCGGACCGACCTTACACGTACTCTTACGTGAGACAGGTTCCACCGACTGACATGCACTAGTTGCATAAGGTGGCTAGCGGGTGTCTGTCTCTCCTACTTTAGTCGGAACGGATTCGATGAAAAGGGTCCTTATGAAGGGTAAATAGAAATTGGCAAATCACGTTGTGGTCATACGTAGGTAAGAAACGTTCTTGCTAGAAACCTACAAACCACGTAAAAACTTGCAACAACAATTAGAGGACGTCTAACTTGTTTTTGCAGCAAGTGCTATGTGATGTGATATGGCCAGAAGATGTGATGAATGATATATGTGATGTATGAGATTGATCATATTCTTGTAATAGGAATCACGACTTGCATGTCGATGAGTATGACAACCGGCAGGAGCCATAGGAGTTGTCTTTATTATTTTGTATGACCTGCGTGTCATTGAATAACGCCATGTAAATTACTTTACTTTGTTGCTAAACGCGTTAGCCATAGAAGTAGAAGTAATCGTTGGCGTGACGACTTCATGAAGACACAATGATGGAGATCATGATGATGGAGATCATGGTGTCATGCCGGTGACGAAGATGATCATGGTGCCCCGAAGATGGAGATCAAAGGAGCATAATGATATTGGCCATATCATGTCACTATTTGATTGCATGTGATGTTTATCATGTTTTTGCATCTTATTTGCTTAGAACGACGGTAGCAAGTAGGATGATCCCTTATAATAATTTCAAGAAAGTGTTCACCCTAACTGTGCACCGTTGCGAAGGTTCGTCGTTTCGAAGCACCACGTGATGATCGGGTGTGATAGATTCTAACGTTCGAATACAACGGGTGTTGACGAGCCTAGCATGTACAGACATGGCCTCGGAACACACGCAATACACTTAGGTTGACTTGACGAGCCTAGCATGTACAGACATGGCCTCGGAACACGGAGGACCGAAAGGTCGAGCATGAGTCGTATAGAAGATACGATCAACATGGAGATGTTCACCGATCTTGACTAGTCCGTCTCACGTGATGATCGGACACGGCCTAGTTGAACTCGGATCATGTTTCACTTAGATGACTAGAGGGATGTCTATCTGAGTGGGAGTTCATTAAATAATTTGATTAGATGAACTTAATTATCATGAACTTAGTCTAAAATCTTTACACTATGTCTTGTAGATCAAATGGCCAACGTTGTCCTCAATTTCAACGCGTTCCTAGAGAAAACCAAGCTGAAAGATGATGGCAGCAACTATACGGACTGGGTCCGGAACCTGAGGCTCATCCTCATAGTAGCCAAGAAAGATTATGTCTTAGAAGCACCGCTAGGTGATGCACCAATCCCACAGAACCAAGACGTTATGAACGCTTGGCAATCACGTGCTGATGATTACTCCCGCGTTCAGTGCGGCATGCTTTACAGCTTAGAACCGGGTCTCCAAAAGCGTTTTGAGAAACATGGAGCATATGAGATGTTCGAGGAGCTGAAACTGGTTTTTCAAGCTCATGCCCGGGTCGAGAGATATGATGTCTCCGACAAGTTCTTCAGCTGTAAAATGGAGGAGAATAGTTCTGTTAGTGAGCACATACTCAGAATGTCTGGGTTGCACAACCGCTTGTCTCAGCTGGGAGTTAATCTCCCGGATGACGCGGTCATTGACAGAATCCTCCAGTCGCTTCCACCAAGCTACAAGAGCTTTGTGATGAACTACAATATGCAGGGGATGGAAAAGACCATTCCCGAGGTATATTCAATGCTGAAATCAGCGGAAGGGGAGATCAGAAAAGAACATCAAGTGTTGATGGTGAATAAAACCACTAAGTTCAAGAAGGGCAAGGGTAAGAAGAACTTCAAGAAGGACGGCAAGGGAGTTGCCGCGCCCGGTAAACCAGTTACTGGGAAGAAGTCAAAGAATGGACCCAAGCCCGAGACTGAGTGCTTTTATTGCAAGGGAAGTGGTCACTGGAAGCGGAACTGCCCCAAATACTTAGCGGACAAGAAGAAGGCCGGCAACACCCAAGGTATATGTGATATACATGTAATTGATGTGTACCTTACCAGTACTCGTAGTAGCTCCTGGGTATTTGATACCGGTGCGGTTGCTCATATTTGTAACTCAAAACAGGAACTACGGAATAAACGGAGACTGGCGAAGGACGAGGTGACGATGCGCGTCGGGAATGGTTCCAAGGTCGATGTGATCGCCGTCGGCACGCTACCTCTGCATCTACCCACGGGATTAGTTTTAAACCTCAATAATTGTTATTTAGTGCCAGCTTTGAGCATGAACATTGTATCTGGATCTCGTTTAATTCGAGATGGCTACTCATTTAAATCCGAGAATAATGGTTGTTCTATTTATTTGAGAGATATGTTTTATGGTCATGCCCCGCTGGTCAATGGTTTATTTTTGATGAATCTCGAACGTGATGTTACACATGTTCATAGTGTGAATACCAAAAGATGTAAAGTTGATAACGATAGTCCCACATACTTGTGGCACTGCCGCCTTGGTCACATTGGTGTCAAGCGCATGAAGAAGCTCCATGCAGATGGACTTTTGGAGTCTCTTGATTACGAATCATTTGACACGTGCGAACCATGCCTCATGGGTAAGATGACCAAGACTCCGTTCTCCGGAACAATGGAGCGAGCAACCAACTTATTGGAAATCATACATACCGATGTGTGCGGTCCAATGAGTGTTGAGGCTCGCGGAGGATATCGTTATGTTCTCACTCTCACTGATGATTTAAGTAGATATGGGTATGTCTACCTAATGAAACACAAGTCTGAAACCTTTGAAAAGTTCAAGGAATTTCAGAGTGAGGTTGAGAATCAACGTGACAGGAGAATAAAATTCTTACGATCAGATCGTGGTGGAGAATATTTAAGTCACGAGTTTGGTGCACACTTAAGGAAATGTGGAATAGTTTCACAACTCACGCCGCCTGGAACACCTCAGAGAAATGGTGTGTCCGAACGTCGTAATCGCACTCTATTGGATATGGTGCGATCTATGATGTCTCTTACCGATTTACCGCTCTCATTTTGGGGCTATGCTTTAGAGACTGCCGCATTCACTTTAAATAGGGCTCCGTCGAAATCCGTTGAGACGACACCGTATGAATTATGGTTTGGGAAGAAACCTAAGCTGTCGTTTCTAAAAGTTTGGGGATGCGATGCTTATGTCAAGAAACTTCAACCTGAAAAGCTCGAACCCAAGTCGGAAAAATGCGTCTTCATAGGATACCCTAAGGAAACTATTGGGTATACCTTCTACCTCAGATCCGAAGGCAAGATCTTCGTTGCCAAGAACGGGTCCTTTCTGGAGAAGGAGTTTCTCTCGAAAGAATTGAGTGGGAGGAAAGTGGAACTTGATGAGGTGATAGTCACCCCTTCCGAACCGGAAAGTAGCGCAGCGCGGGAAAATGTTCCTGTGGTGCCTACACCGACTGGGGAGGAAGTTAATGATGATGATCATGAAGCTTCGGATCAAGTTACTGAACTTCGTAGGTCCACAAGGACACGTTCCGCACCAGAGTGGTACGGCAACCCTGTCCTGGAAATCATGTTGTTAGACAACGGTGAACCTTCGAACTATGAAGAAGCGATGGCGGGCCCGGATTCCGACAAATGGCTAGAAGCCATGAAATCCGAGATAGGATCCATGTATGAAAACGAAGTATGGACTTTGACTGACTTGCCCGATGAGCGGCGAGCCATAGAAAACAAATGGATCTTTAAGAAGAAGACGGACGCGGATGGTAATGTGACCATCTACAAAGCTCGACTTGTCGCTAAGGGTTATCGACAAGTTCAAGGGGTTGACTACGATGAGACTTTCTCACCCGTAGCGAAGCTGAAGTCCGTCCGAATCATGTTAGCAATTGCCGCATACTATGATTATGAGATATGGCAGATGGACGTCAAAACGGCATTCCTTAACGGCTTCCTTAAGGAAGAGTTGTATATGATGCAGCCGGAAGGTTTTGTCGATCCTAAGAATGCTAACAAAGTATGCAAGCTCCAGCGCTCAATCTATGGGCTGGTGCAAGCATCTCGGAGTTGGAACATTCGCTTTGATGAGATGATCAAAGCGTTTGGGTTTACACAGACTTATGGAGAAGCCTGTGTTTACAAGAAAGTGAGTGGGAGCTCTGTAGCATTTCTCATATTATATGTGGATGACATACTATTGATGGGAAATGATATAGAATTCTTGGAAAGTATAAAGGCCTATTTGAATAAGTGTTTTTCAATGAAGGACCTTGGAGAAGCTGCTTATATATTAGGCATCAAGATCTATAGAGATAGATCAAGACGCCTCATTGGTCTTTCACAGAGTACATACCTTGACAAGATATTGAAGAAGTTCAATATGGATCAGTCCAAGAAGGGGTTCTTGCCTGTATTGCAAGGTGTGCAGTTGAGCACGGCTCAATGCCCGACCACGGCAGAAGATATAGAAGAGATGAGTGTCATCCCCTATGCCTCGGCCATAGGGTCTATTATGTATGCCATGCTGTGTACCAGACCTGATGTAAACCTTGCCGTAAGTTTGGTAGGAAGGTACCAAAGTAATCCCGGCATGGAACACTGGACAGCGGTCAAGAATATCCTGAAGTACCTGAAAAGGACTAAGGATATGTTTCTCGTTTATGGAGGTGACGAAGAGCTCGTCGTAAAGGGTTACGTCGACGCTAGCTTCGACACAGATCTGGATGACTCGAAGTCACAGACCGGATACGTGTATATTTTGAATGGAGGAGCAGTAAGCTGGTGCAGTTGCAAGCAAAGCGTCGTGGCGGGATCTACATGTGAAGCGGAGTACATGGCAGCCTCGGAGGCAGCACAGGAAGCAGTCTGGATGAAGGAGTTCATTACCGACCTAGGGGTGATTCCCAATGCGTCGGGCCCAATGACTCTCTTCTGTGACAACACTGGAGCTATTGCCCTTGCGAAGGAGCCCAGGTTTCACAGGAAGACCAGGCATATCAAGCGTCGCTTCAACTCCATTCGTGAAAGTGTTCAAAATGGAGACATAGATATTTGTAAAGTACATACGGACCTGAATGTAGCAGATCCGTTGACTAAACCTCTCCCTAGAGCAAAACATGATCAACACCAGGACGCAATGGGTGTTCGATTCATCACAATGTAACTAGATTATTGACTCTAGTGCAAGTGGGAGACTGTTGGAAATATGCCCTAGAGGCAATAATAAATGGTTATTATTATATTTCTTTGTTCATGGTAATTGTCTATTATTCATGCTATAATTGTATTGTCCGGAAATCGTAATACATGTGTGAATACATAGACCACAACGTGTCCCTAGTAAGCCTCTAGTTGACTAGCTCGTTGATCAACAGATAGTCATGGTTTCCTGACTATGGACATTGGATGTCATTGATAACGGGATCACATCATTAGGAGAATGATGTGATGGACAAGACCCAATCCTAAGCATAGCATAAAAGATCGTGTAGTTTCGTTTGCTAGAGCTTTTCCAATGTCAAGTATCTTTTCCTTAGACCATGAGATCGTGCAACTCCCGGATACCGTAGGAGTGCTTTGGGTGTGCCAAACGTCACAACGTAACTGGGTGACTATAAAGGTGCACTACGGGTATCTCCGAAAGTGTCTGTTGGGTTGGCACGGATCGAGACTGGGATTTGTCACTCCGTGTGACGGAGAGGTATCTCTGGGCCCACTCGGTAATGCATCATCATAATGAGCTCAATGTGACTAAGGCGTTAGTCACGGGATCATGCATTGCGGTACGAGTAAAGAGACTTGCCGGTAACGAGATTGAACAAGGTATTGGGATACCGACGATCGAATCTCGGGCAAGTAACATACCGATTGACAAAGGGAATTGCATACGGGATTGATTGAATCCTCGACACCGTGGTTCATCCGATGAGATCATCGTGGAACATGTGGGAGCCAACATGGGTATCCAGATCCCGCTGTTGGTTATTGACCGGAGAGGCGTCTCGGTCATGTCTGCATGTCTCCCGAACCCGTAGGGTCTACACACTTAAGGTCCGGTGACGCTAGGGTTGTAGAGATATATGTATGCGGAAACCCGAAAGTTGTTCGGAGTCCCGGATGAGATCCCGGACGTCACGAGAGGTTCCGGAATGGTCCGGAGGTGAAGAATTATATATAGGAAGTCAAGTTTCGGCCACCGGGAAAGTTTCGGGGGTTACCGGTATTGTACCGGGACCACCGGAAGGGTCCCGGGGGTCCACCGGGTGGGGCCACCTGTCCCGGAGGGCCCCGTGGGCTGAAAGTGGAAGGGAACCAGCCCCTAGTGGGCTGGGGCGCCCCCCTTGGGCCTCCCCCCATGCGCCTAGGGTTGGAAACCCTAGGGGGGGAGCTTCCCCCTTGCCTTGGGGGGCAAGGCACCCCTTCCCCCCACTTGGCCGCCGCCCCCCCCTTGAGATCCCATCTCTTGGGGCTGGCGCACCCCCCCAGGGGCCTATATAAAGGGGGGAGGGAGGGCAGCAGAGAACAGCCTTGGGCGCCTCCCTCCTCCCCTGCAACACCTCTCTCTCTCTCGCAGAAGCTCGGCGAAGCCCCGCCGGAGACCCGCTACATCCACCACCACGCCGTCGTGCTGCTGGATCTCCATCAACCTCTCCTCCCCCCTTGATGGATCAAGAAGGAGGAGACGTCGCTGCACCGTACGTGTGTTGAACGCGGAGGTGCCGTCCGTTCGGCACTCGGTCATCGGTGATTTGGATCACGGCGAGTACGACTCCGTCATCCACGTTCATTGGAATGCTTCCGCTCGCGATCTACAAGGGTATGTAGATGCACTCCTTTCCCCTCGTTGCTAGTAGACTCCATAGATGCATCTTGGTGAGCGTAGGAAAATTTTAAATTATGCTACGATTCCCAACAGTTGTTTGACATACACCAACTCCTTAAGAGGACCATTAAGAAATGCACTCTTCACATCCATTTGATACAATTTGAAATCATGATGTGAAGCATATGCAAGCAAGATACGAATGGACTCAAGACGGGCAACGGGGGCAAAGGTTTCACCGAAGTCCAAACCTTCAACTTGGGTGAACCCTTGTGCCACTAACCTTGCCTTGTTTCTAGTGACTTGTCCATGCTCATCTGGTTTGTTCTTAAAGATCCACTTTGTTCCAATGACATTATGATGTTCTTTGGGTCTCTTCACAAGAGTCCATACTTTGTTGCGGGTGAGGTTGTTGAGTTCTTCATGCATGGCATTTACCCAATCCGGGTCGTCAAGTGCATCTTCAACCTTAAGGGGCTCAACACAAGAGACAAACGAGTGATGTTCACAAAAGTTTGCCAAACGTCTACGAGTAGTTACCCCTTTGTTGATGCTTCCATAAATGTTGTCGGTGAGATGTTGAAGATGCTTTAACTTGGCGGCCGCTTTTTGCACTTTGAGGGTAAGCTCTTCTTCACTTGGTTTTGAACTTGAGGAAGAAGCTTGGCCTTGAGAATGCTTTAGCCTTGGAGACACCCTTCTCTTCACAACCTCTAGTTCTTGATCACTTGGATGTGATGATGTGGAAGACACTTGAGGTTGGGATTGATCTTGATCTTGATCTTGATCAAGAGCTTGACCTTGGGCCTCACGGATTGGTTCTTCGCCATTTGGTTGGGCTTGCCCTTGATCTTGCTCGGGAACATGAGGGACTTGATCTTGTTCTTGGATATGTTCATGATTTTCCATAGCATCTTGACCTTGTGGTGGCGGTGATGACTTCCCTTGTGGAGAATCCACAAGAGGGGCTCTTACTCCTTCTTCTTCTACTTGGACTTGGGGGGTTTCTTGTGGACGAATGTGGACTATCCCCATAGTCCTTATAGCTTGTGAAGGAGCCTCATCACCTACAACACTAGGAACAATTTGCTCCGCACGGGAACCATTATCTTCATCAAACTCCACATTTACCGTTTCCTCAATACATCCGGTGGATTTGTTGAGAACACGGTACGCATGCGAGTTTGATGCATATCCAACAAATATGCCCTCATAAGTTTTAGGCGCAAACTTAGCTAAACGGGATTTCTTATTTAGAATGAAACACTTACAACCGAATACTCGAAAGTATTTGACGTTAGGCTTTCTCCCGATTAGGAGTTCGTAGGGAGTCTTGTTCTTGAGCTTACGAAGATAAAGCCGGTTTGTAGCATGGCACGCGGTGTTGATGGCTTCGGCCCAAAGCTTGTATGGAGACTTGTACTCGTCAAGCATGGTCCTTGCCATCTCAATGAGAGTCCGGTTCTTCCTTTCCGCAACACCATTTTGTTCGGGAGTGTATGGCGCGGCATATTGATGCTTGATCCCCTCATCGCTCAAGAACTCGTTCATAGTGTAATTTTTGAACTCGGTGCCGTTGTCACTTCGAATTGCCTTGATCTCACAATTATGTTGACGTTGAGCTTCTTTGGCAAAGTTGATGAAGGTGTCTTGAGTTTCATCTTTAGTCTTGAGGAAGAACACCCATGTATATCTTGTATAGTCATCGACAATGACAAGGCAATACCTCCTCCCTCCCAAACTATCATAAGATGGAGGCCCAAAGAGATCCAAGTGAATGAGCTCGAGAGGCCTCAATGTGGTAATGATAGTTGACACCTTATGAGATTTTTCATGAAGTTTTCCGGCAATGCACGCACTACAAGGACGATCTTTGGCAAAAGACACATTGGTTAGTCCAAGGATGTGCTCCCCCTTTAAGAGAGCTTGTAAATTTCTCATGCCAACGTGCGCTAGCCGGCGATGCCAAAGCCACCCCACGTCGGCCTTGGCCATTAGACATGTTGCAAGATAAGTTTTCTCATTTGAGAAATCAACCACGTAAAGGTTGTCTTCAACATGCCCAACAAAGACCACTTTGAGATTGCTTCTCTTAAAGACGGTCACATGAAATTCACCGAAATGAGAATCATAACCGGCACGAGCCAATTGAATCGTAGAAAGTAAATTGTAGTGAAGAGATTGAACAAGCATGACATTCTTAAGTGATGCATCACTAGAGATTACCACCTTGCCCAAACCCAATACCTTGCCCTTGCTATTGTCACCAAAAGAGATGTTTGAAGTGGCCTTGACCGAATCAATGAACTCCACAAGCATCTCCCTCTCTCCGGTCATATGATTGGTGCAACCACTATCGATCACCCATTGTGTTCCACCGGAGGTATAGTCCTACAAGAATCAAGCTTTGATTTTAGGTCCCCATTTTGCAATGGGTCCTAGAGAGTTAGGAATAAGGGTCTTAGGAACCCAAATAGTCCAAGCATAATCATCATAGTTAGTGCCAACAAATTTAGCAAAGGTATGACCATCATTTCCTCTCATGAGGACATAAGATGGGTTGTTCTTGCCGGCAAACTCTTTGGGAATGGCCTTGTCCCTAGTGACCTTGCCATCCCCGACATTCCCTTTTTCCTTCTCCTTCTCCTTGTGTCCTTCATGAACAAATGCTATCTTTTGTTGGGGAGGAGAAGTAGGACCGATCTTCTTCTTGTTGCTCTTCTTCTTGGTCTTCTTCTTCTTAGAAGAGGGGTCAAACCCAATTCCCTCCTTGGCAACACACTCCTTTTGGTTGCTCAAGAGGTCATTGAGGTTTTTCTCCCCTTGAATGCACGACACAAGCCCTTTCTCAATTTGGGCTTTTAACTTCTTATTCTCCTCTTGGAGAGAGGTGCAATCATGAGCAAAGTTAGCCGTACAAGATTCATCATTTAAATCAATATGAGGGATGGAAGTAAGAGCCTTAATGGTTGTAGCTTTAAGTTGAGCATACGACTCGGTGAGGACAATGAGGTCACCTTTGACAACCTTGGAACTAGTCACAAGGAGCTCATGTTCCTCAACAAGTCTCGTGTGATCAACTAGAAGCTTTTCAACCCTTACTTTAAGGGCATCGTTGTTCTCAAGAGCAAGTTGCAACGCATCATCGGTTTTAACAAAGTCAATTTTATGAGAAGACAATGCTTCCTCAAGTGATGCTCTCATGACACTCTCTTCATATAGCTCGTGCTCGAGGAGTTCGACTCTCTCTTTTTCCTCTATGAGGAGGTTTTCAACGTTCTCAATAAAATCATCGCGTTCGGCGAGTGATTTAAGGAGATCACTAAAACGAGCACGAGCTTCACCATGAAGAGTGTTCATGAAAGCCATCAAGGATTCCTCATCATTATCCACACCATCATCACACTCATCCTCCACTATCTCACATGAAACATTGGGAGTGTGAATGAAGGGTTTTTGAGAGTTGGACTTTGTTTTTACCTCTTTGGCCATGAGGCAATGATGAGTGAACGGCTTGTCCTCGTTGGGAGAGTTGAAGAGGCCGGTGGTGGAGGAGGAGGTAGTGGCATGCATGGCAATGGCGGCCGTGCCCACATAATCATCATCACCGTCATCTTCATCTCCGGACATGTACTCCTCATGAACAAGAGCCTTGTCATCTTTCCTCTTGGAAAACTTGGTGAACTTCTTCTTCTTGAGCACCAGCTTCTCGGACTTGTCTTCACGTCTCTCATAAGGACAATAGTGCACAAAATTTCTTGGGCTATCACAATTGTAGCATTTTCTTCGTCCAAACGATCTTCCTTGCAGATTCTTCCCTTTGTTTGCCATGGTCCCGGAATATTTCTTGACCAAGAGAGCCAAGTCTTCCGCAAAGTCATTTGCCGGGCATGAGGTGTCAACATCTTCCTCACACGTCTCTTCAACAACTTCTTCATCCCTTGAGGGTTGGGCAACTACTTTCTTGGCCTTCAATGCAAGATTTGAGTTCTTGGTGGCTTGAGCTATGGCAAAGGTCTTCTTGGACTTGGTCTCCAAAAGAACATGAGTTGAGAAGGTGGATACAACTTGTGGCGCGGTCAACTTTTGATAGTCCGGGCGTTGATGTATCATCATCACCATGGTATGTTCTGTGAGAACCATAGCATCAATGAACTTGTCCTTAATGAAATCATCATTCGCCCAAGTGCACCCAAAGGTTCTCAAATTGAGCACAAGAGACTTCAACCTTCGATATACCTCTTCCGCAGACTCACCCTCATTTCTCACAAATAGGTTGACTTCTTGCTTGAGCAAAGCCAACCGAGATCTTCGAATTGCTTCATCACCTTCGAGGGCCTCCTCAAGGCAATCCCAAATTTCCTTGGCGGTCTTGAGGAGAGCAATGGAGTCACTATAGTCATCGGTCACCGCGGTGCGCAACATGTGGTGGGCGGTAGCATTGAGTTGATCATCAACTGCTTCTCTTGGAGTGAGATTCATGGGATCCTTGGGGTTGAAACCATTGACCACAATCCATCATAGTTGTGTAGATGCACTGCGAATATGAGACTCCATATCTAGCTTCCACTTAGCAAACGCGTTAGCTTTCAAAGGGGCGGAGGCCCCACAGGATTAATGCGAGGGTGCTGCAAGGGTTGTGGTGAGTAAAATGGTTCCACGGCATTGTACTTGGGAACTTGAGTGCGAGCCGGGGATGAGAGAGGTTCTCTCGAATCATCCGCATCATGAACCGCATTTGGATCAAATGAGTTTGAGGCGGATGTCGAGGGCTTTAAGCGAGCATCAATTTCTTCCTTGACCGAGGAGCGAACTTCTTTCAACATAGAAACTTGGAGGTCCGCAAACATTGAAAGAATATCGGCCGCGGTCAACGGGGCACCCGGGTTAATGGGGGCGACGGGAGCAACGGCCGGAGCAACAAGTGCGTCGGCCGCGGCGGGGGGTAGGTTTTGACCATCCTCCGCAAGTGGTGCGACACGTCCCTCATTCCCTAGATCGGCCATATCCTCTAAGGTTGTAAAACCTTATATTAGAGCACGAGGCTCTGATACCAATTGAAAGGATCGATACGGTCGACTAGAGGGGGGTGAATAGGAGACTACAAATTTTACTCTTTCTTGTCAATTTTAAGGCTTAGCGGATAAAAAGGGTTCACTAGATATGCAACTAGGTGAACACAACCTATATGACAAGCAAGTTCTAAGCTAAGTACGCTAGGCAACAAACTAATTAGCAAGCCAACAAGCATACAAGGCTAAGTAAAGTGCGGGAAAGGATTAACCACAAGTGAGACGAGGACGTGGATTTTATCCCGAAGTTCACTCTTCCTTGGGGAAGAGCTACTCTCCGTTTGGAGCGGTGCCGGAGCCAAAGCTTGCGGAACGCCACCGAAGGCTCACCGTAATCTCCTTCGAGTCACCCCCAACGGATGAGCCTCGAATCACTCGGGGTTGGTCTTGAAGGCGACCACCACACCTTTACAAACTTCTCCGGAGCACACCACAAGCAAGGAAGCTTCCGGAGGAACCTCTAACCGCCTAGGAGCCCAAGCTCCAAGAGTAACAAGTCATGGTGGATGAATGTTGCGGGGAATGCGATTTGGTTTGGTCAAAGTGTAGATCGGGTCTTGCTCTCCCAATCCCCAAAGTTTCAACAAGATTGGGTGGAGGGATTGAGAGTAGTGAGCAAAATGGGGTGTAGCAATGGAGGAGCTCAACAAGACATTAGGGTTAAGGGATGGAGGAGGAAGAAGGGGGCTTTTATAGTGTTCTTGGCCGGGAGGGGATTTATGCCCGTTGGACCCCGTGCGCACGGGCCAAGTCAGCCCCGTGCGCACGGGGTGTCCAGTGAGATGCGAGGTACCCCGCGCGCACGGGCCAAGTCAGCCCCGTGCGCACGGGGTGTCCAGTGAGTTTCGAGGTACCCCGTGCGCACGGGCCAAGTCAGCCCCGTGCGCACGAGGTGTCCAGAAATATTCTGACTACCCCGTGCGCACGGGGGTCAGAGACCCCGTGCACACGGGGTGTCCAGAAGATTTCTGATGAAAACATCACAGGACACCACGGCAAAGCACACAACGGGTGGAATATCTGAGGAGGTGTAGGAGGGCTGGTGTATCTGTCTTGGAGGCATTCCCACACGACACAAATTCCACGAAGACCCCTCTTGATAGTGCGGTTTTACCTACGACTCAAATCGAACCAAAACGAAAAACCTTCGAGTCGCCGGTAACCACGCCTTTGATCTTTTTGGACTGGGGGGTCGCACACGTCCATGAATGGACACCTTGGAACCAATGTCCTGAGATAAACTTTAGCAACCAACATTAGTTCCACTAACCACATTGTCATCACACCAAAATATAATCTAAGTGATACTTGCACTTTCAACACGCACGCGCGTCAATCTACTACACAGCTCGCGAAAATCACAAAAAAGGGACTAACCGGTGGCGAGTGATCCCGGGCGGCGACGAGGGTGGTGCGCTTGGCGGTGGTCGATCCCGGCGGCGGCGGCGACTGGGGGGCGGCTCTTCTCGCCGGATCCGGAGGGGCGGCACAGCGGCTCGGCGCGGGAGGGTGTGGGGCGGCCCCGCGGAGCGATTCCGCCCGCAGATATGGCCGGAATCGCCGGCGGCGGGCGGGCGGCGGCGGAAGGAAGGGGGAAAAGAGCGCGGGCTGAAATGTCCCTCCCGCCAACTGCTTCTCTGTGATGTAGGGCACCGCAGCCGCGAGGGGGAAACCTGCGTTTTCCCGGGTTGGGGCCGGAAATTTGCCGCGCGCCCTAAAAAATTTTGCGGGCCGGGGCGGGATGCGGGGTCTGGTCGGGTAGGCTTTCCGGTCCGTACCCGCATTTTGGCGGTTATTTTGCGGATCGGGGCGGATGCGGGGTCTGCTAGAGTTGCTCTAACAAGTGAATCCAAATCCTGGTGATAGCTACGTTAAATATGAAAGAGAAAAATATTTTTTATTTCAAATTTGTGGTTCCTCGATAAGTGGATGTCTCTAGCTGAACAATGAAAATTTGTCGGTCGACCAGACATGAAACGTCTGCCACAATGGGCACGCCATGCCCCCTAACTGAGCCATTTGCAACATGGCTCCTATTGCAAGACGCGTGAGCGCAACATGAACCATCGATGTCAGCGGCTGTGGCCGTCGCTAACCTTCCTGAAGGCATCATTGCATTACCGCACCCCTCCCGCGTGGATAGCTGCAGCTCACTGGGAAACCCTTGATCTTGTGTGATCGGAAGATGGCAACGTCTTGGTGTCGTATTCCCCCTTGGGGACTTCGTCTTAGGAGCTGGGCACCGGGAAGCAGGACCAGTGGAAGGCGGCGGTGTTGGCGTCGGGACTTCTGTGGCAATGATGATGGGGGAGCAATGTCGGAGACGCGACTATGGTATAGGTAGTCGCTCTTCTCTGGCATGTCTGTGGTATTGCCTCGGCTGGTTTGTTGTTGTGAAGCCAAAGCTGCGGTGACGGGGTCCTGGTGGCGTACGATGATCTTATGTGGCGCCAGCTGTGCCTAGTTCTCCTTCGCAGTTCTCTGTTAGAGTCCGAGCTGCGCCATCTGGTCGCAGGTGGCCGAGTTCTGGTGCAGATCTTCATAGATCTTCACGCAGGGTCTACAGTGTGGGTTGAGTCGTACGGCAAAGTCGGGGTCATTTTCTCAGGGCTTAGGGATGGCAATGACGCATGTAGGGAAGAAGTGATGACGATGGCACCTGCATGCTGTCTCAGTGAGACCCTCTTTGCATTGGTGTGTGTGGACTATCTTATGTGTACCGCTTAGCGGTTGTGATGATATTTCGCCCGGTTTTTCGTAATTAACTGAGCAACCTGGTTTTGCTCGGTTTTTCTAATTAACTGACCAATTCGTTTTTCTTCTTAATAAATGCAGGAATCCTGCCATTTTGAAAGAAAAAAAACAAGACTTTGATACTTTGGAGCCTTTAACAACAACCTTTCACATTTCATGATGTCACCAACTCCATGTCGTCGACAACTTGTTGTAGAATAAGTGTACTTAGCTTCACCAGATCAACACCGAGAGAGATGTACCATAGAAATAGTAACTTACATTTTATACCTACTAGAAACACGAAAATGCCAAACGGAGACCGAGCTTCATGGAGGCTTTTATTTGAAAACTTTAAAATTAAAACTTTTTAGTTTGAAAAAATTCTGAAAATAAATACACATATACCTAGATACTTAATGTACATGTGTGCAAATTTTCAGGTTGAAATACATTAAAATGTGAGCTACACAAAAAAGACAAATCTGGGGCCTTTTAGCACGTGTACTGTTCATCTATAAAGTCCATGATTTTAGTTTTTTTGTACAGCTCGCAATTCAAGGTATTTCATCTTGAAAATTTTCACACATACACTTTACATCTTTGCATACATGTGTATTTTTTGTTCAGAATTTTTTGAACTGAAATTTATGAATTTTGAATTATTCAAAATAAAGGGCTCCATGGAGCTCGGTCTTCAAAATGCCCTACTCCTAGAAACATGTATATAAGATCTCTAGTGTCGAGTATAGCAGCCCATGTGCTGCTCTACACGCCATCTCGATAGCAGCTCTGTATAACGTTAAGTTAATGAAGAAGACAACGACTTCATGCATTAACTGGTTTAATTTACTCCTCAACTACCACGCAAAAAAAAAAAACTCCACAACTAAGTTTGGAAAAAGGCCCCTTGCAGCTTGAGTTTTGGGGTACATAGACAAACCCGGAAGATATATTAGGTCATGTCTACCCAGTGCATCCGGGTTCAAAAACTTTATAACAATCGTGAACAACTTCTATAATAGGATGAGGCGAGAAGATTGATGCACCCCGCTGCAAGGATGTGCAAGGCTGTACTCTGGCAGTGGCGGAGCTTGAAGCCCAACTCTGGGCGGGCTGGGCGGGCCAAAATGGAAGAAATAGCGTGTGGCTGGTGATCTAAGGCCCAAAAGTAAAAAAAGTTGTGTACAAATTTCAAAATGTTGGGCGGGTCATGGCCCATCGGGCCTGGCTGTAGCTCTGCCATTGGTACTTGGTCAACATCCATCCCTGCAGCCTACTACTCTGGCATGTTTGATAAAATTATGTGTTAGTTGAGGATTTTTTTAGGAATGTTAGTTGAGGATATTAATATGTTTGGATTTCAATTTCCTGTGACTTTGATGTGGGCGTGCCCTCCGTGCAACACCGTTTTCTTTGGCAAGGGGTAGCATCAACAGAAAGTGACATCACCTAGGTGGTGCTTTTCGAGTATCGGGTCTCAAGCTCGAGGGTGAAAATTCGTAGGTCTGACCTTCGTTGGCTGCATCTTGCAATGGCTATGTGTACGTGCCGTGTCCTTGATGAAGGCATTGCTTTGAAGTTTGCTCAAATGTGCTCTCTGAGGCAAAAACTCAAGATCCAACCATCAATGGTTTGACTTGACAATGGCGGCCCTTGCACGTGGTTTCTTTCATAGAGGCGCTGCTTTTGAAGAACCTTTCTCGTAATTAAGGAAGATGGATGATGGTGTTGTTTCTTTGTGCGCTTGGTTGGTCGTGTCATCTTTCTTTTTTACATTATTCTTATTTTTATCTTTTTACCTACGTACATCCTTTGTATCTTGACTCGCTTTTGATATTATATTGTTGCAATCAATAATATTATGTTATTGCAAATGCCAGATGTAATTAGTACAAACTTAATATTAATGTTTTATCCTTTGTCAAAAAATATGTTTGATTGATAGCTTGCAGCACTTCAAACTTGAAAGTCAAACGTTCATTGTCGCTTACATGTCACAATCATACGACGTGTTGTTTTGACTATACCATGGATATTTTATGAAGGTGACCTAAAATATGAAGTGCCTTGAGTAAGTGGCTTAGTAAATTCAATGCAATAAGAAAAGGATCGAAGGTGCACCAATCTTTCATATAGAAATAGCAGAAAAATTGTGTTTCGGTTCATGTGGAAATGTCTAACATCTTGATGGACAAGCGACAGATATGTCCTATGCTATACAAACTAAACGCGTATTAAAATTCAGTTTTGCTAAATCACATCTAGATGTACTCTAAGTATTGCACATATAAGTCATATGTCATTGACTTTACACTACGATTCATGCAAACATTTTCTTTCTTTTTCTTTTTTTTTGTAGTTTGATTGAGTCACTTAGATGTGCAATAATTAGGGCACATCTAGATGTGCCCTGGACAGACCCTATTAAATTATGCATTACCTATTGGTTTCTTCAAAATAATTGTATGACCTATTGCTATTGGCTACACAGGTCCACACACCCCCACCGAAGACACGGCTCCACATGCCCCCGCCGGTGATAAGCACAACAATAGAAGGGGGAAAGACGAGGGAGAATATTATTCCTACATTGGAACAAAGCCGCCGCTTTGCCGCCCAAAACCAAACTCAAAAACTCCCTAAAGAATACCTAAAAAAAGTCACCGATGATGCTGCACGACAAGTCCAGGCTTGATGTCAAGCTGGACGCAATACAGAACCACGCATCGACTCCCTCAGGCCGGATCCCCATTGAAGATCTTGCGCTAGATCGCAAACGCCACCGTGGAGCACTGCTCAAGGAAGACTGCAACTCGAACACACATCTCCTTCACCATCCCGCAGCAACCCTTCAACTCCTCCACAAGGAGGCCGCCCCCCATCAGGACCTCCCAGATGACGCTGGCGCCACACGGGCTTTACCCAGCGACATGCCCCGACAGCGGGGACGAAGGAAGTAGATGGGGCGGTGGCTAGGGTTTTGGTCGTCTGCCTGGTCCTCGCATCTCCATGAAAAGGTGAGCGCCAGTTAGCACTGCTGCCGTACATTACTACACCCTCCGTTCCTAAATATAGGTCTTTGTAGAGATTTCAACAAGTGACTACATACGAAGCAAAATGAGTGAATCTACGTACTAAAATATGTCTATATACATCCATATGTGGTAGTCCATTTGAAATCTCTAAAAAGACTTATATTTTGGAACGGAGGGAGTAGTTTGCACTGTTTTGGGTGATCACTGGACTATTGCACTATTTCCATAATACAGCTCTCTACATGCTTAGATTGGTATCTTCAAGATGACAAAAGATGTTCCATGTGTCCCCCCAAATCCATTTTCCATGACTTTCTGTGGAAGCTGATGCGATAGCTTTGTGTTCCCAATATCCGAATATATTCTACCCATAATATACAAACGACTAATCTCATTTTTATTTATTGGGTGGCCATCAGTGAAATGCAGCCATTCTAAACAAATAGTGAACAGATCATTGATGCCTTACAGCTCTTTACTCTCACTTCTTTGGTATATTTGGTTTATCGATATCTAACCCAGCTCCATGATTGAGCATAGTTGACGAAAGTTTACATTTGCTATAAATTGTGCCTGCTGCTAACCATGAATCACACGCAGAAAACCCTCTGACTAGCTTGCGTTGCACCCTCCACTGCGATGGCTGTTGCTTCTTCCTCCACGGAATCCCATGTCCTCCCTCACATAGCAATCTTCCCCTTCATGGCCAAGGGCCACACCATCCCGCTCATCCAGCTTGTCCACCACCTCCGTCGTCGCGGCCTCGCCACCGTCACCTTCTTCACAACTCATGGCAACGCGGCCTTTGTCCGCGAGGGACTGTCCGGGGCCGACGACACGGCCATCATCGAGCTCGCGTTCCCCGCCGACGTTTCGGGCGTCCCGCCGGGCGTGGAGAGCGCCGAGGCGGTCACGTCCATGGCCTCCTTTGTCGCCTTCGCACACGGCGTGTCGCTGCTCCAGCCACAGCTCGAGGCGTCGCTCGCCGCCATGGAACCTCCGGCCAGCCTCCTCGTCGCCGACGCGTTCCTGTACTGGACGAACGCGTCGGCGGCCACGCTCGGCGTCCCGAAGGTGTCGTTCTTTGGCATCTCGGCGTTCGCACAGGTCATGCGGGAGCTGCGCATCACCCACGACCCGTGCCCGGCGCTGCAGCACGCCGACTTCGACGGCGACGGCAATCCGGCGACGTTCACGGTGCCTGAGTTCCCGCACATCAAGCTCACCTTCGAGGACTTGATGGCGCCCTTCGGCGACCCGTCGTCGGTCGCGCCGATGATGGAGCTGGACGGCAAGCTGGGGAAGGCCATAGAGGAGAGCCATGGCCTGATCGTCAACACCTTCCAAGGCCTAGAGAGCCCGTACATGGAGTTCTGGAACAAGCACTACGGGCCAACGGCCTGGGCCATCGGCCCGCTCTGCCTCTCGCAGCCCCCGTCTTCTTCTTCATCGGGCAACGCCGACCGGCCATCATGGATGGAGTGGCTGGATGGGAAGGCAGCCGCCGGCCGGGCCGTGCTGTACGTCGCGCTCGGGACGCTGGCCGCGATCCCAGAGGTGCAGCTGAAGGAAGTTGCAGACGGGCTGGAGCGGGCCGAGGTAGATTTCATATGGGCCGTGAGGCCCGATAATATCGATCTTGGTGCAGGGTTCGAGGAGCGTACCAAGGACAGAGGCTTGGTGGTGAGAGAGTGGGTGGATCAATTGGGGATTTTGCAGCACGAGAGCGTGAGAGGGTTTCTCAGTCACTGCGGGTGGAACTCGGTGCTGGAGAGCGTCACGGCTGCTGTGCCACTGGCAGTTTGGCCCATGCATGCCGATCAACCTTTCAACGCAGCGTTTGTAGTCGATGAGCTCAAGATCGCGGTTAGGGTCCACACGAGTGATAGAACGATGCGGGGTTTGGTCACGAGCCAGGAAATATCAGAAGTGGTCAGGAAGCTTATGCTCGGAGAGGTCGGAACGGAAGCGGCAAAGAATGTTGCCGAGTTATCGATGGTAGCTATGGAGTCCGTATTGGAGAGAGGGTCTTCTTGGAGAGCAGTGGAGGAGATGATCGGTGAGCTGTGTGCACCCAACATGCATGCGAATGTTGAGCCAAGCAAGGAGGAGTCTTGAAATGTTTAATTGTCATCGTTTTTCTTTTCAACAAATAATGTGGTGTTGTGCTCTGTAGCTATACCAAACATTTATGTTGGTCACTGGCATTTACTTCTCAGGTCTTGGATGGAAATATTTATATGAAATTGATTGAACACGGTTGTTTTCTCTCTTGGGAGTACTTAATTTGGGACCATTTAATTCTTTTTTGGGGACTACTAGCCTGAAAAAAGTGTTGAATGCTGGTCAAAACCAGTGAACAAAAAAAAAACTACCTGGTAGCCTACATGTTGCCACATAATGCTTTCTTTTCTTCCAACCGGACGTCCTCTTTCCTTTTAATTGCTCAAACGAAAATACATTGTCGTTCAACCGGCCATTAAGACGCACATTAAATACCAGCGGAAGAGGAAGCAAGTCTAAGAGCAGAAATGGAGAAGGGGCCAAAGGTGGAGCAAGTTGGGGCACTAACAGAAACCAGCTACGAGAAAGTGATATTGACAACTCTCATTCCTATAGCGCAAAAGGGGTGTGTTCGCACGCCTTGTTTGCCTGTATGCTCGCTCACTAATCTCTTTTTTGGCTCCTTTTCTGTTGTTGTTGGTCAGCTTTCGCAGGAAAAATAATATGGGTTTTCTAATTTTGAATAATTTTGTCAAATTAAATTTCTTTACGGAGTTGAAAAAAGTCTATAGATTTTAAAGTAAGTTCGTATTTTTTAAAGTTCATGAATTTGAAAAAAATCACAGTTCTAATGCAATTTTGTGCTTTTAAAAAATGTTTAGGAAATTTAAATATCAATGATTTGAAAAACAATTCATGCATTCGAAAAAATGCCATGAACTTAAAAAAAGAAATCACAAATAGAGAAAAAAAAATTAAAAATAGAACCAAAAAGAAAATTAAAAAACCCAAACGAAAACATGTCAGAAAACACAGAGAAAAAAACGGCGGAAAGAACCTAGTCGGAAGCTTTTGAAAGTTTCCCAAAACCAAACCAGGTAGAGAAAAAACTAATCTTAGTAACTTATATGAGCCGACCAATGGGAAACCTACGCGCGCTATGTACCATTAACACACTATTTAACGCAGAAGCGCCAAATAGAATTGTTCATACCTCATAACCATCCCCTTAAGCACCAAAGTGTTTGTATAACACACACAGTAGGTGTACCGAGCAGCAAGCCCGGTTAGCTATATCATACCTTAAATTGATATTTGCAATCATACTTCACTGGCTCATACACTCGTTTGCCCATCTGCTTGATGGTTTCCCTAAAACAAAATCTGCTTGCTCGTCGTTTTCTTATGGATTTGAAAAGGAATCATAATTTATTAAATGATCATAAATTTGAAAATAAAATCATAAAAATTAATGTTCATGATTTTTGAAAAATGTTTGTGAATTAAAAAAATGGGTTTGAAAAAAAAGTTCACAAATATTGAAAAAGTTAATGAATTCAAAAAATTTCACAAAGTTAGAAAAGTTCACGAGTGTGAAAAATTGAACGAAAAATGAAAAAGTAAAACCAGAGAGAAATAGAAAAATGAATTAAAAAGCCAAAGATAATCATGCCTGCAAACACAGAGAAAAATGACTGAAAAACCTGGCCAGAAGTTCTGAAAATTTCCAAAACCGGACTGGGTAGAGGAAAAATCGAGGCCGGGAAGTTATATGGACGGCCAATTGGAAACCTGCGCGCGAGCGCTGCATACAATTTATACACTATTTGGCGCATAAGAGCAACTCCAATGGGGCGACCCATTTCGTCCATCCGTGTCTGTTTGGGTCGGCGCGGACAAAAGTGACGGCCCAACGCGCCGATCCAAATTCAAATCGTGTCCGCCTGGCGTCCGCGCCGACCCATTTCCGGCCCAAAATTGCGCCTGGAATGCGTCGGCGCGGACGCAAAGCGGACGCGTCGCGCGTCTCCTCACCGTCCGCCGCGTCCCCACCTGGCAGCCACCCAACCGTCACCGGTCGTCTTATTTATGACGACCACCGACAGCGGGCCCACGCGTCAGCCAGTGAAAGCGTCCTTTTTTAACCACGCGTGCGGCGGGGTCGGCCTCATCCACTTCTCCCGTCCACATCTGGCCCCCACCACTCCCTTTGCTTCCTCGCCGGTGACCGCAAACCCTAGCGCGCCCATGGGCCTCTTCGGCAGCAGCAATGGCAAGGGCAAGGGCAAGGGCACCCCCGGCGCCTCGTCCTCCCGTGCTCCCCTTCCCCCTCCTCCTCCGGCGGCGACGCGTTTCCGCCCTGGTCGCCGGCGCCTGCACATCCCGGTGCACCAAGCGCGGTGGCACTGGGAGTACAGGCAGCCACTGCCGTACCCCGATGTCACGCCGCCGCACCGTTGGCATCTGGATCTGCAGCGGATCCCGGTGCCGGCGGTTCCACGTACCCAGCGGGCACACGACGACGAGGTGCGCAGGCGCCGCGCGCAGCTCACGCCAGAGTAGCGTCGGCTGCCAGAGTACGCCGCCGACTCCCCCAACTAGGAAGCGTGGTTCGCCCTCGAACACGAGAAGCAACAACGCTTGGGTGTCGACGCCGTCCCGCCGCCGTTGTCACCGCCGCCCCTGTAGGTAGAGCCGGAGGACATGGAGGCGGAGGCGGAGTACCAAGCCGCCCTCGAGGAGGCCCTGCAGCACGCGCTGGAGGCTAGCCGCCTCGAGGAGGCCGCGCACTTGGATGGGCTGGAGCAAGCCCTTGCCCTGTCGGCGGCGGAGGACTCCGTCCACACCCCGCTCTTCGTGCCGCCTCCGCCATCGTCGCCGCTCGTCCAGCCCAAGCCGGAGCCGGAGCCGGAACCGACGCGTAAGCGCTCCCGCCTCCACCCACTTGGCCGGTGTCGGCGTTCTGGGAACGGAGGTCCCCAGACTTGCCTGCCTGCGGCCCATGGCGTGGCTGTGCTAGCAGGCCTGTACGGCCCATCTTCATCAACAAGGCATCCAAGACCCTCGCGAGGGGCCAAGCCTCGCGAGGCGGACGACACAAGACCTCCTCGGGAGCGGCCTCACCAGGCTGCCTAGCGAGAAGCGGAGATATCAAGGCAGGGCGAACCTCGCGAGGCTCTCGTGACATGAGCCATGACGATCAAGACCAGGCGGGCGCCAGCACGCGCAGCGTCCTTGTTGCCTCTTTGGTGCTAAGGAGGCATGCGCAGGCGCGGAGTACCGAGGCATCAAGCAAAGGATTCCATATCAGTGCAACAAGACCAAGACCAGCGGGACGGCAGGATGGAGGTCACCATGGAGCCCAATACGGCGTCACCATCAGAGCCTTTTTGCAGGCGAAGACCACTTTTGTCAGGATAAGCTGTACTAGCTGTCCCCTTTCAAATTGGCCGTTGTTGGCTCCCTTCCCGCTCAATATTTGGGAGGAGGACCAGGGCCTATATAAGTAGAACTAGCCACCACAATAGGGGCATCTGGTCGAGGGCCAATCCTTAGCCACACACCAAACACAAGAACACCTCAACCTCAGGAGGCTGTTCTTCCCCTTGTACTGTTCATTATCAGCCCAAGAGGCAATCCATCCACCACCACACTGGAGTAGGGTATTACACCACAACGGTGGCCCGAACCAGTATAAATCTTGTGTCTTTGTGTTGCGAGTTCTTTGAGTTTGTCCGCGAGATCTTAGCGAGTTAGGGCGTACATCGGTAGGGAGGAAATCTCCACGCGCACCCCAGTGTTCGAACCTTGAGGGTTTTGCCGAAACCCGAGATCCGACATTTGGCGCACCAGGTAGGGGTGCGCCTGTTGGGGAATGTAGTAATTTCAAAAAATTTCCTACGCACACGCAAGATCATGGTGATGCATAGCAACGAGAGGGGAGAGTGTGTCCACGTACCCTCGTAGACCGAAAGCGGAAGCGTTAGCACAACGCGGTTGATGTAGTCACACGTCTTTACGATCCGACCGATGAAGTACCGAACGCACGATACCTCCGAGTTCAGCACACGTTCAGCTCGATGACGTCCCTCGAACTCAGATCCAGCCGAGTGTTGAGGGAGAGTTTCGTCGGCACGACGGCGTGGTGACGATGATGATGTTCTACCGACGCAGGGCTTCGCCTAAGCACCGCTACGATATTATCGAGGTGGACTATGGTGGAGGGGGGCACCGCACACGGCTAAGAGATCAATGATCAATTGTTGTGTCTCCAAGGGGTGCCCCCCTCCCCGTATATAAAGGAGTGGAGGAGGGGGAGGGCCGGCCCTCTCTATGGCGCGCCCTAGGAGGAGTCCTACTCCCACCGGGAGTAGGATTCCCCCCCTTCCAAGTAGTAGGAGTAGGAGTCAAGGAAATGGGAGAGAGAAGAGAAGGAAGGAGGGGGCGCAGCCCCTCCCCGTAGTCCAATTCGGACTAGGCCTTGGGGGGCGCACAACCTCTCCTCTCTCTTTCCCCTAAAGCCCAATAAGGCCCATATACTCCCCGGCAAATTCCCGTAACTCTCCGGTACTCCAAAAATACCCAAATCACTCGGAACCTTTCCGATGTCCGAATATAGTCGTCCAATATATCGATCTTTACGTCTCGACCATTTCGAGACTCCTCGTCATGTCCCCGATCTCATCTGGGACTCCAAACTACCTTCGGTACATCAAAACACATAAACTCATAATATAACCGTCATCGAACTTTAAGCGTGTGGACCCTATGGGTTCGAGAACAATGTAGACATGACCGAGACACGTCTCCGGTCAATAACCAATAGCGGAACCTGGATGCTCATATTGGCTCCCACATATTCTACGCAGATCTTTATCGGTCAAACCGCATAACAACATACGTTGTTCCCTTTGTCATCGGTATGTTACTTGCCCGAGATTCGATCGTCGGTATCTCAATACCTAGTTCAATCTCGTTACCGGCAAGTCTCTTTACTCGTTCCGTAATACATCATCCCGCAACTAACTCATTAGTTACAATGCTTGCAAGGCTTATAGTGATGTGCATTACTGAGTGGGCCCAGAGATACCTCTCCGACAATCGGAGTGACAAATCCTAATCTCGAAATACGCCAACCCAACAAGTACCTTCGGAGACACCTGTAGAGCACCTTTATAATCACCCAGTTACGTTGTGACGTTTGGTAGCACACAAAGTGTTCCTCCGGTAAACGGGAGTTGCATAATCTCATAGTCATAGGAACATGTATAAGTCATGAAGAAAGCAATAGCAACATACTAAACGATCAAGTGCTAAGCTAACGGAATGGGTCAAGTCAATCACATCATTCTCCTAATGATGTGATCCCGTTAATCAAATGACAACTCATGTCTATGGCTAGGAAACTCAACCATCTTTGATTAACGAGCTAGTCAAGTAGAGGCATACTAGTGACACTATGTTTGTCTATGTATTCACACATGTATCAAGTTTCCGGTTAATACAATTCTAGCATGAATAATAAACATTTATCATGAAATAAGGAAATAAATAATAACTTTATTATTGCCTCTAGGGCATATTTCCTTCAGTCTCCCACTTGCACTAGAGTCAATAATCTAGTTCACATCGCCATGTGATTTAACACCAATAGTTCACATCACCATGTGATTAACACCCATAGTTCACATCGTCATGTGACCAACACCCAAAGGGTTTACTAGAGTCAATAATCTAGTTCACATCGCTATGTGATTAACACCCAAAGAGTACTAAGGTGTGATCATGTTTTGCTTGTGAGAGAAGTTTAGTCAACGGGTCTGCCACATTCAGATCCGTATGTATTTTGCAAATTTCTATGTCTACAATGCTCTGCACGGAGCTACTTTAGCTAATTGCTCCCACTTTCAATATGTATCCAGATTGAAGACTTAGAGTCATCTGGATCAGTGCCAAAACTTGTATCGACGTAACCCTTTACGACGAACCTTTTGTCACCTCCATAATCGAGAAACATATCCTTATTCCACTAAGGATAATTTTGACCGCTGTCCAGTGATCTACTCCTAGATCACTATTGTACTCCCTTGCCAAAAACAGTGTAGGGTATACAATAGATCTGGTACATAGCATGGCATACTTTATAGAACCTATGGCTGAGGCATAGGGAATGACTTTCATTCTCTTTCTATCTTCTGCCGTGGTCGGGCTTTGAGTCTTACTCAATTTCACACCTTGTAACACAGGCAAGAACTCTTTCTTTGACTGTTCCATTTTGAACTACTTCAAAATCTTGTCAAGGTATGTACTCATTGAAAAAACTTATCAAGCGTTTTGATCTATCTCTATAGATCTTGATGCTCAATATGTAAGCAGCTTCACCGAGGTCTTTCTTTGAAAAACTCCTTTCAAACACTCCTTTATGCTTTGCAGAATAATTCTACATTATTTCCGATCAACAATATGTCATTCACATATACTTATCAGAAATGTTGTAGTGCTCCCACTCACTTTCTTGTAAATACAGGCTTCACCGCAAGTCTGTATAAAACTATATGCTTTGATCAACTCATCAAAGCGTATATTCCAACTCCGAGATGCTTGCACCAGTCCATAGATGGATCGCTGGAGCTTGCACATTTTGTTAACACCTTTAGGATCGACAAAACCTTCTGGTTGCATCATATACAACTCTTCTTTAATAAATCCATTAAGGAATGCAGTTTTGTTTATCCATTTGCCAGATTTCATAAAATGCGGCAATTGCTAACATGATTCGGACAGACTTAAGCATAGATACGAGTGAGAAACTCTCATCGTAGTTAACACCTTGAACTTGTCGAGAACCTTTTGCGACAATTCTAGCTTTGTAGATAGTAACACTACTATCAGCGTCCGTCTTCCTCTTGAAGATCCATTTAATCTCAATGGCTCACCGATCATTTGGGCAAGTCAATCAAAGTCCATACTTTGTTCTCATACATGGATCCCATCTCAGATTTCATGGCCTCAAGCCATTTCGCGGAATCTAGGCTCACCATTGCTTCTTCATAGTTCGTAGGTTTGTCATGGTCTAGTAACATAACTTCCAGAACAGGATTACCATACCACTCTGGTGCGGATCTTACTCTGGTTGACCTACGAGGTTCGGTAGTAACTTGATATGAAGTTACATGATCATCATCATTAGATTCCTCACTAATTGGTGTAGGAGTCACAGAAACCGGTTTTTGTGATGAACTACTTTCCAATAAGGGAGCAGGTATAGTTACCTCATCAAGTTCTACTTTCCTCCCACTCACTTCTTTCGAGAGAAACTCCTTCTCTAGAAAGGATCCAAATTTAGCAACGAATATCTTGCCTTCGGATCTGTGATAGAAGGTGTACCCAACTGTCTCCTTTGGGTATCCTATGAAGACACATTTTTCCGACTTGGGTTCGAGCTTATCAGGATGAAACTTTTTCTTATAAGCATTGCAATCCCAAACTTTAAGAAACGACAACTTTGGTTTCTTGCCAAACCACAGTTCATATGGTGTCGTCTCAACGGATTTAGATGGTGCCCTATTTAACGTGAATGTAGCTGTCTCTAATGCATCACCCCAAAACGATAGTGGTAAATCGGTAAGAGACATCATAGATTGCACTATATCCAATAAAGTACGGTTATGATGTTCGGACACACCATTATGATGTGGTGTTCCAGGTGGCACGAATTTGTGAAACTATTTCACATTGTTTTAATTGAAGACCAAAATCGTAACTCAAATATTCGTCTCCGCGATCAGATCGTAGAAACCTTATTTTCTTGTCACGATGATTTTCCACTTCACTCTGAAATTCTTTGAACTTTTCAAATGTTTCAGACTTATGTTTCATCAAGTAGATATACCCATATCTGCTCAAATCATCTGTGAAGGTCAGAAAATAACGATACCCGCCGCGAGCCTCAACACTCATCGGACCACATACATCAGTATGTATGATTTCCAACAAATCTGTTGCTTGCTTCATTGTTCCGGAGAACGGCGTTTTAGTCATCTTGCCCAAGAGGCATGGTTCGCAAGCATCAAGTGATTCATAATCAAGTGATTCCAAAATCCCATCAGCATGGAGTTTCTTCATGCGTTTTACACCAATATGACCTAAACGGCAGTGCCACAAATAAGTTGCACTATCATTATTAACTTTGCATCTTTTTGGCTTCAATATTATGAATATGTGTATCACTACGATCGAGATCCAACAAACCATTTTCGTTGGTGTGTATGACCATAGAAGGTTTTATTCATGTAAACAGAACAACAATTGTTCTCTAACTTAAATGAATAACCGTATTGCAATAAACATGATCAAATCATATTCATGCTCAACGCAAACACCAAATAACACTTATTTAGGTTCAACACTAATCCCGAAAGTATAGGGAGTCTGCGATGATGATCATATCAATCTTGGAACCACTTCCAACACACATCGTCACTTCACCCTTAACTAGTCTCTGTTTATTCTGCAACTCCCGTTTCGAGTTACTAATCATAGCAACTGAACTAGTATCAAATACTTAGGGGTTGCTATAAACACTAGTAAAGTACACATCAATAACATGTATATCAAATATACCTTTGTTCACTTTGCCATCCTTCTTATCCGCCAAATACTTGGGGCAGTTCCGCTTCCAGTGACCAGTTCCTTTGCAGTAGAAGCACTCAGTCTCAGGCTTAGGTCCAGACTTGGGCTTCTTCACTTGAGCAGCAACTCGCTTGCCGTTCTTCTTGAAGTTCCCCTTCTTCCCTTTGCCCTTTTCTTGAAACTAGTGGTCTTGTCAACCATCAACACTTGATGTTTTTCTTGATTTCTACCTTCGTCGATTTCAGCATCACGAAGAGCTTGGGAATCGTTTCCGTTATCCCTTGCATATTATAGTTCATCACGAAGTTCTAGTAACTTGGTGATAGTGACTAGAGAACTCTGTCAATCACTATCTTATCTGGAAGATTAACTCCCACTTGATTCAAGTGATTGTAGTACTCAGATATTCTGAGCACATGCTCACTAGTTGAGCAATTCTCCTCCATCTTGTAGGCAAAATATTGTCAGAGGTCAAATACCTCTCGACACGGGCATGAGTATGAAATACCAATTTCAACTCTTGGAACATCTTATATGTTCCGTGGCGTTTCAAAACATTTTTGAAGTCCCGGTTCTAAGCCGTAAAGCATGGTGCACTAAACTATCAAGTAGTCATCATACCGAGCTTTTGTCAAACGTTCATAACGTCTGCATCTGCTCCTGCAATAGGTCTGTCACCTAGCGGTGCATCAAGGACATAATTCTTCTGTGCAGCAATGAGGATAATCCTTAGATCACGGATCCAATCCTCATCATTGCTACTAACATCTTTGAACTCAGTTTTCTCTAGGAACATATCAAAATAAAACAGGGGAGCTAAACACGAGCTATTGATCTACAACATAGATATGCTAATACTACTAGGACTAAGTTCATGATAAATTAAAGTTCAATTAATCATATTACTTAAGAACTCCCACTTAGATAGACATCCCTCTAATCCTCTAAGTGATCACGTGATCCAAATCAACTAAACCATGTCCGATCATCACGTGAGATGGAGTAGTTTCAATGGTGAACATCACTATGTTGATCATATCTACTATATGATTCACGCTCGACCTTTAGGTCTCAGTGTTCCGAGGCCATATCTATTATATGCTAGGCTCTTCAAGTTTAACCTGAGTATTCCGCGTGTGCAACTGTTTTGCACCCGTTGTATTTGAACGTAGAGCCTATCACACCCGATCATCACGTGGTGTCTCAGCACGAAGAACTTTCGCAACGGTGCATACTCAGGGAGAACACTTATACCTTGATAATTTAGTGAGAGATCATCTTATAATGCTACCGTCAATCAAAGCAAGATAAGATGCATAAAAGATAAACATCACATGCAATCAATATAAGTGATATGATATGGCCATCATCATCTTGTGCTTGTGATCTCCATCTTCGAAGCACCGTCATGATCACCATCGTCACCGGCGCGACACCTTGATCTCCATCGTAGCATCGTTGTCGTCTCGCCAACTTATGCTTCTACGACTATCGCTACCGCTTAGTGATAAAGTAAAGCATTACAGGGCGATTGCATTGCATACAATAAAGCGACAACCATATGGCTCCTGCCAGTTGCCGATAACTCGGTTACAAAACATGATCATCTCATACAATAAAATATAGCATCATGCCTTGACCATATCACATCACAACATGCCCTGCAAAAACAAGTTAGACGTCCTCTACTTTGTTGTTGCAAGTTTTACGTGGCTGCTACGGGCTGAGCAAGAACCGTTCTTACCTACGCATCAAAACCACAACGATAGTTTGTCAAGTTGGTGCTGTTTTAACCTTCGCAAGGACCGGGCGTAGCCACACTCGGTTCAACTAAAGTTGGAGAAACTGACACCCGCTAGTCACCTGTGTGCATAGCACGGCGGTAAAACCAGTCTCGCGTAAGCGTACGCGTAATGTCGGTCCGGGCCGCTTCATCCAACAATACCGCCGAACCAAAGTATGACATGCTGGTAAGCAGTATGACTTATGTCGCCCACAACTCACTTGTGTTCTACTCGTGCATATGACATCTACACATAAAACCAGGCTCGGATGCCACTGTTGGGGAACGTAGTAATTTCAAAAAAATTCCTACGCACACGCAAGATCATGGTGATGCATAGCAACGAGAGGGGAGAGTGTGTCCACGTACCCTCGTAGACCGAAAGCGAAAGCGTTAGCACAACGCGGTTGATGTAGTCGTACGTCTTTACGATCCGACCGATCAAGTACCGAACGCACAACACCTCCGAGTTCAGCACACGTTCAGCTCGATGACGTCCCTCGAACTCCGATCCAGCTGAGTGTTGAGGGAGAGTTTTGTCAGCACGACGGCGTGGTGACGATGATGATGTTCTACCGACGCAGGGCTTCGCCTAAGCACCGCTACGATATTATCGAGGTGGACTATGGTGGAGGGGGGCACCGCACACGGCTAAGAGATCAATGATCAATTGTTGTGTCTCCAAGGGGTGCCCCCTCCCCGTATATAAAGGAGTGGAGGAGGGGGAGGGCCGACCCTCTCTATGGCGCACCCTAGGAGGAGTCCTACTCCCACCGGGAGTAGGATTCCCCCCTTCCAAGTAGTAGGACTAGGAGTCAAGGAAAGGGGAGAGAGAAGAGAAGGAAGGAGGGGGCGCAGCCCCTCCCCCTAGTCCAATTCGGACTAGGCCTTGGGGGGGCGCCCAGCCTCTCCTCTCTCTTTCCCCTAAAGCCCAATAAGGCCCATATACTCCCCGGCGAATTCCCGTAACTCTCCGGTACTCCGAAAAATACCCGAATCACTCGGAACCTTTCCGATGTCCGAATATAGTCGTCCAATATATCGATCTTTACGTCTCGACCATTTCGAGACTCCTCGTCATGTCCCCGATCTCATCCGGGACTCCGAACTACCTTCGGTACATCAAAACACATAAACTCATAATATAACCGTCATCGAACTTTAAGCGTGCGGACCCTACGGGTTCGAGAACAATGTAGACATGACCGAGACACGTCTCCGGTCAATAACCAATAGCGGAACCTGGATGCTCATATTGGCTCCCACATATTCTACGAAGATCTTTATCGGTCAAACCGCATAACAACATACGTTGTTCCCTTTGTCATCGGTATGTTACTTGCCCGAGATTCGATCGTCGGTATCTCAATACCTAGTTCAATCTCGTTACCGGCAAGTCTCTTTACTCGTTCCGTAATACATCATCCCGCAACTAACTCATTAGTTACAATGCTTGCAAGGCTTATAGTGATGTGCATTACTGAGTGGGCCCAGAGATACCTCTCCGACAATCGGAGTGACAAATCCTAATCTCGAAATACGCCAACCCAACAAGTACCTTCGGAGACACCTGTAGAGCACCTTTATAATCACCCAGTTACGTTGTGACGTTTGGTAGCACACAAAGTGTTCCTCCGGTAAACGGGAGTTGCATAATCTCATAGTCATAGGAACATGTATAAGTCATGAAGAAAGCAATAGCAACATACTAAACGATCAAGTGCTAAGCTAACGGAATGGGTCAAGTCAATCACATCATTCTCCTAATGATGTGATCCCGTTAATCAAATGACAACTCATGTCTATGGCTAGGAAACTCAACCATCTTTGATTAACGAGCTAGTCAAGTAGAGGCATACTAGTGACACTATGTTTGTCTATGTATTCACATATGTATCAAGTTCCGGTTAATACAATTCTAGCATGAATAATAAACATTTATCATGAAAGAAGGAAATAAATAATAACTTTATTATTGCCTCTAGGGCATATTTCCTTCAGCGCCGTAGCTCCTCTCCACCGACATACGCTCCGCTGCCACCGCACTTCGCCCTCATGGCAGGCGCCCCACCACCGGCTCCAACGGCCGGTGCCGACGACGGGACCAGGGGGCTCCGAGCCCTGGCCCCCGCCCTGCGGCAGGTGCAATGGCCACCCAAGTTCAGGCCGGAAATGCCGCCGCGCTACGACGGCGCGGTGGACCCGTCGGCTTTCCTGCTGGCATACGAGGAGGCCGTCATCGAGGCCGGGGGCGACGACAAGGTCATGGCCAACTGGCTCCCCATGGCCCTCGCCGGTGAGCCACGCGCCTGGCTGCTTAACCTCCCTGGATCCGCGATGGCATCCTCGGAGGAACTCCGCGACCTCTTCACTGCGTGCTATGCGGTACTGGCGCACCACGCGGTCGCGGCGCTGCTAGGCGGCTCTCAAGCACCGCCTTCAGATCGCCACGTCAAGCCGTTCCTCCGCCAGATTGGCGCCTCTTCCAAGCGCTCGGGGGCTCCGCCGGGTTGGGCCGCGCCAGAGGCCGACCTCACCTTCGGCTCAGAAGACCACCCGGACTCCACCACCGGCTCGGGCATGCTCCCAATGCACTGCACGCCCACCATCTGCAACGTGGCTGTTACCAAGACCCTCATCGACGGTGGCACCGGCCTCAACTTGCTCTCTGTGAAGGCCTTCAGCCTTCTTCATGTTGGGGAACGTAGCAGAAATTCAAAATTTTCTACGCATCACCAAGATCAATCTATGGAGTAATCTAGCAACGAGGGGAAGGGGAGTGCATCTACATACCATTGTAGATCACAATGCGGAAGCGTTGCAAGAACGCGGATGAAGGAGTCGTACTCGTAGCGATTCAGATCGCGGTTGATTCCGATGTAAGCACCGAAGAACGGTGCCTCCGCGTTCAACACACGTGCAGCCCGGTGACGTATCCCACGCCTTGATCCAGCAAGGAGAGAGGGAGAGGTTGGGGAAGACTCCATCCAGCAGCAGCACGACGGCGTGGTGGTGATGGAGGAGCGTGGCTATCCCGCAGGGCTTCGCCAAGCACTGCGGGAGAGGAGGAGGACTTGGGAGAGGGGAAGGGCTGCGCCAGAACTTGGGTGGTGGCTGCCCTCCCACCCCTCCACTATTTATAGGTGGGGGGAGAGGGGGCCCGGCCCCCTTAGATCTCATCTAGGGTTGGGGGCGGCGGCCAAAGGGGGGAGGAGTGCCTCCCAAGTCAAGTGGAGGCCCTCCCCTTTAGGGTTTCCCCTCTCCCATGCGCATGGGCCTTGGGGGGGCTGGTGCCCCTAGCCCATTAAGGCTAGGGCGCCCCCTTACAGCCCATGCTGCTGTATTGGACGTGGTGGAACATTTTCCGGAACTCCGGACCCCTCCGGAATCCTCCGGAACCTTCTGGAAGCTTCCCGGTACAATACCGAAAAACCCAAACTTTTCCCGGAACCCGAACAACAACTTTCCATATATAAATCTTTACCTCCGGACCATTCTGGAACTCCTCGTGACGTCCGGGATCTCATCCGGGACTCCGAACAACATTCGGTAACCACGTACATGCTTTCCCTATAACCCTAGCGTCATTGAACCTTAAGCGTGTAGACCCTACGGGTTCGGGAACCATGCAGACATGACCGAGACGTTCTCCGGTCAATAACCAACAGCGGGATCTGGATACCCATGTTGGCTCCCACATGTTCCACGATGATCTCATCGGATGAACCACGATGTCGGGGATTCAATCAATCCCGTATGCAATTCCCTTTGTCTATCGATATGTTACTTGCCCGAGATTCGATCGTCGGTATCCCTATACCTTGTTCAATCTCGTTACCGGCAAGTCTCTTTACTCGTTCCGTAACTCACATCATCCCGTGATCAACTCCTTGGTCACATTGTGCACATTATGATGATGTCCTACCGAGTGGGCCCAGAGATACCTCTCCGTTTACACGGAGTGACAAATCCCAGTCTCGATTCGTGCCAACCCAACAGACACTTTCGGAGATACCTGTAGTGCACCTTTATAGTCACCCAGTTACGTTGTGACGTTTGGTACACCCAAAGCATTCCTACGGTATCCGGGAGTTGCACAATCTCATGGTCTAAGGAAATGATACTTGACATTAGAAAAGCTCTGAGCAAACGAACTACACGATCTTGTGCTAGGCTTAGGATTGGGTCTTGTCCATCACATCATTCTCCTAATGATGTGATCCCGTTATCAACGACATCCAATGTCCATGGTCAGGAAACCGTAACCATCTATTGATCAACGAGCTAGTCAACTAGAGGCTTACTAGGGACATGGTGTTGTCTATGTATCCACACATGTATCTGAGTTTCCTATCAATACAATTCTAGCATGGATAATAAACGATTATCATGAACAAGGAAATATAATAATAACCTATTTATTATTGCCTCTAGGGCATATTTCGGCATATTTCCAACAGTCTCCCACTTGCACTAGAGTCAATAATCTACTCCACATCACCATGTGATTAACACTCATAGGTCACATCACCATGTGACCAACATCCAAAGAGTTTACCAGAGTCAACAATCTAGTTCACATCACTATGTGATCAAACTCAATGAGTTCTGGTTTGATCATGTTATGCTTGTGAGAGAGGTTATTAGTCAACGGGTCTGAACCTTTCAGATCCGTGTGTGCTTTACGAATATCTATGTCATCTTGTGGATGCTGCCACGCGCTATTTGGAGCCATTTCAAATAACTGCTCTACTATACGAATCCGGTTTACTACTCAGAGTCATCCGGATTAGTGTCAAAGTTCGCATCGACGTAACCCTTTACGATGAACTCCTTTTCACCTCCATAATCGAGAAAATTCCTTAGTCCACTAGATACTAAGGATAAGTTCGACCGCTGTCATGTGATCCATTCCCGGATCACTATTGTACCCCTTGACCAACTCATGGCAAGTCACACTACATGTGCGGTACACAGCATAGCATACTATAGAGCCTACGTCTAAAGCATAGGGGACGACCTTCGTCCTTTCTCTCTCTTCTGCTGTGGTCAGGTCTCGAGTCTTACTCAATACTCACACCTTGTAACACAGCCAAGAACTCCTTCTTTGCTGCTCTATTTTGAACTCTTTCAAAATCATGTCAAGGTGTGCGTTCTTTGAAAGTATCATCAGGTGTCTTGATCTATCTCTATAGATCTTGATGCCCAATATGTAAGCAGCTTTTATCCAGGTCTTCCTTTGAAAAACTCCTTTCAACCAACCCTTTATGCTTTCCAGAAATTTTTCATCATTTCGGATCAACAATATGTCATTCACATATACTTATCAGAAATGTTGTAGCGCTCCCACTCACTTTATTGTAAATACAAGTTTCTAACAAGCTTTGTATAAACCCAAAAACTTTGATCACTCCATCAAAGCATATAATCTGACTCCGAGATGCTTGCTCTAATCCATGGAAGGATCGCTGGAGCTAGCATACCTTTTAGCATCATTAGGATCGACAAAACCTTTCTGATTGTATCACATACAACCTTTCCTTACGAAAACTGGTAAGGAAACTTGTTTTGACATCCATCTGCCAGATTTCATAAATGCAGCTAATGCTAACATGATTCCGACGGACTTAAGCATCGCTACGGATGAGAAAATCTCATCGTAGTCAACTCCTTGAACTTGTGGAAACACTCTTTGCCACAAGTCGAGCTTCATAGACGGTAACATTACCATCCACGTCCGTCTTCTTCTCAAAGATCTATTTATCTCGGATTTCATGGCTTCTAACCATTTGTCGGAATATGGGCCCACCATCGCTTCTCCATAGCTCGTAGGTTCAGTATTGTCCAACAACATGATATCTCGGACAGGATCACGTACCACTCTGAAGTAGCACACATCCTCGTCGTCCTACGAGGTTTGGTGGTGACTTGATCCGAAGTTTCATGATCACTATCATAAGCTTCCACTTCAATTGGTATAGGTGCCACAGGAACAACTTCCTGTGCCCTGCTACACACTAGTTGAAGTGACGGTTCAATAACCTTATCAAGTCTCCACCATCCTCCCACTCAATTGTTTCGAGAGAAACTTTTCCTCGAGAAAGGACTCGTTTCTAGAAGCAATTACTTTTGCTTCCAGATCTGAAATGGGAGGTATACCCAACTGTTTTGGGTATTCTATGAAGATGCATTTATCCGCTTTGGGTTCAAGCTTATCAGCCTGAAACTTTTTCACATAAGCGTCGCAGCCCCAAACTTTTAAGAAACGACAGCTTAGGTTTCTCTAACCATGGTTCATACGGTGTCGTCTCAACGGAATTGCGTGGTGCCCTATTTAAAGTGAATGCGGTTGTCTCTAATGCCTAACCCATAAACGATAGTGGTAATTCGACAAGAGACATCATGGTATGCACCATATCCAATAGGGTGCAGTTATGATGTTCGGACACACCATCACACTATGGTGTTCCAGGCGGTATTAATTGTGAAACACTTTCCACAATGTCTTAATTGTGTGCCAAACTCGTAACTCAGATACTCATCTCTATGATCATATCACAGACATTTTATCCTCTTGTCACGACGATCTTCAACTTCACTCTGAAATTACTTGAACCTTTCAATAATTCAGACTTGTGTTTCATCAAGTAAATACACTCAGCATCTACTCAAATCATCTGTGAAGTAAGAACATAACGATATCCACTGCATGCCTCAGCACTCATTGGACTGCATACATCAAAATGTATTACTTCCAATAAGTTGCTCTCTTGTTCCATCTTACTGAAAACGAGGCCTTTCAGTCATCTTGCCCATGTGGTATGATTTGCATGTCTCAAGTGATTCAAAATCAAGTGAGTCCAAACGATCCATCTGCATGGAGTTTCTTCATGCATATATACCAATAGACATGGTTCGCATGTCTCAATCTTTTCAAAAACGAGTGAGTCCAAAGATCCATCTACATGGAGCTTCTTCATGCGTTCTATACCAATATGACTCAAATGGCAGTGCCACAAGTATGTGGAACTATCATTACTATTTTATATCTTTTGGCACGAACATGTGTATCACTACGATCGAGATTCATTTTAGGTGCAAGACCATTGAAGGTATTATTCAAATAAACAGAGTAACCATTATTCTCCTTAAATGAATAACCGTATTGCGATAAACATAATCCAATCATGCTCAACGCAAACACCAAATCTCGATGGTAGAGGGAGCATGCGATGCTTGATCACATCAACCTTGGAAACACTTCCAACACATATCGTCATCTCACCTTTAGCTAGTCTCCGTTTATTCCGCAGCTTTTATTTCGAGTTACTAACACTTAGCAACCGAACCGGTATCTAATACCCTGGTGCTGCTAGGAGTACTAGTAAAGTACACATTCATATAATGTATATCCAATATACTTCTGTCGACCTTGCCTGCCTTCTCATCTACCAAGTATCTAGGGTAGTACTGCTTCAGTGACCGTTCCCCTCATTACAGAAGCACTTAGTCTCGGGTTTGGGTTCAACCTTGGGATTCTTCACTAGAGCAGCAAATGATTTGCTGTTTCATGAAGTATCCCTTTTGCCCTTGCCCTTCTTAGAACTAGTGGTTTTACTAACCATCAACAATTGATGCTCCTTCTTGATTTCTACTTTCGCGGTGTCAAACATCGCGAATAGCTCAAGGATCATCATAACTATCCCTGATATGTTATAGTTCATCACGAAGCTCTACTAGCTTGGTGGCAGTGACTATGGAGAACCATCACTATCTCATCTGGGAGATTAACTCCCACTCGATTCAAGCGATTGTGGTACTCAGACAATCTGAGCACATGCTCAACGATTGAGCTTTTTCTCCCTTAGTTTGCAGGCTTAAGAAACTTGTCAGAGGTCTCATACCTCTTGACGTGGGCACTAGTCTGAAATCCCAATTTCAGTCTTCGGAACATCTCATATGTTCTGCGACGTTTCAAAAACGTCTTTGTGCCACAATTCTAAACCGTTAGCATTACGCACTGAACTATCACGTAGTCATCAAAACGTGTATGTCAGATGTTTCCGCAACATCTACAGACGACGCTGAGGTTCAGCACACCGAGCGGTGCATTAAGGACATAAGCCTTCTGTGCAGCAATGAGGACAATCCTCAGTTTACGGACCCAGTCCGCATAATTGCTACTACCAACTTTCAACTAAATTTTCTCTAGGAACATATCTTAAACAGTAGAACTAAAGCGTATGACATAATTTGCAAAGACCTTTTGACTATGTTCATGATAATGAAGTTCATCTGATTAATGAACTCCCACTCAGATAGACATCCCTCTAGTCATCTAAGTGATACATGATCCGAGTCAAACTAGGCCGTGTCCGATCATCACGTGAGACGGACTAGTCATCATCGGTGAACATCTCCATGTTGATCGTATCTACTATACGACTCATGTTCGACCTTTCGGTCTCTTGTGTTCCGAGGCCATGTCTGTACATGCTAGGCTCGTCAAGTCAACCTAAGTGTTTCGCATGTGTTCCGAGGCCATGTCTGTACATGCTAGGCTCGTCAACACCCGTTGTATTCGAACGTTAGAATCTATCACACCCGATCATCACGTGGTGCTTCGAAACAACGAACCTTCGCAACGGTGCACAGTTAGGGGGAACACGTCTCTTGAAATTTTAGTGAGGGATCATCTTATTTAGCTACCGTCGTTCTAAGCAAATAAGATGCATAACATGATAAACATCACATGCAATCAAATAGTGACATGATATGGCCAATATCATTTTGCTCCTTTGATCTCCATCTTCGGGGCACCATGATCATCTTTGTCACCGGCATGACACCATGATCTCCATCATCATGATCTCCATCATTGTGTCTTCATGAAGTTGTCACGCCAACGATTACTTCTACTTCTATGGCTAACGCGCTTAGCAATAAAGTAAAGTAATTTACATGGCGTTATTCAATGACACGCAGGTCATACAAAAAATAAAGACAACTCCTATGGCTCCTGCCGGTTGTCATACTCATCGACATGCAAGTCGTGATTCCTATTACAAGAATATGATCAATCTCATACATCACATATATCATTCATCACATCTTCTGGCCATATCACATCACATAGCACATGCTGCAAAAACAAGTTAGACGTCCTCTAATTGTTGTTGCAAGTTTTTACGTGGCTTGTATAGGTTTCTAGCAAGAACGTTTCTTACCTACGTAAAACCACAACGTGATATGCCAATTTCTATTTACCCTTCATAAGGACCCTTTTCATCGAATCCGTTCTGACTAAAGTGGGAGAGACAGACACCCGCTAGCCACCTTATGCAACTAGTGCATGTCAGTCGGTGGAACCTGTCTCACGTAAGCGTACGTGTAAGGTCGGTCCGGGCCGCTTCATCCCACAATGCCGCCGAAACAAGATAAGACTAGTAGCGGCAAGAAGAATTGACAACATCGACGCCCACAACTACTTTGTGTTCTACTCGTGCATAGAAACTACGCATAGACCTAGCTCATGATGCCACTGTTGGGGAACGTAGCAGAAATTCAAAATTTTCTACGCATCACCAAGATCAATCTATGGAGTAATCTAGCAACGAGGGGAAGGGGAGTGCATCTACATACCATTGTAGATCGCGATGCGGAAGCGTTGCAAGAACGTGGATGAAGGAGTCGTACTCGTAGCGATTCAGATCGCGGTTGATTCCGATCTAAGCACCGAAGAACGGTGCCTCCGCGTTCAACACACGTGCAGCCCGGTGACGTCTCCCACGCCTTGATCCAGCAAGGAGAGAGGGAGAGGTTGGGGAAGACTCCATCCAGCAGCAGCACGACGGCGTGGTGGTGATGGAGGAGCGTGGCAATCCCGCAGGGCTTCGCCAAGCACAGCGGGAGAGGAGGAGGACTTGGGAGAGGGGAAGGGCTGCGCCAGAACTTGGGTGGTGGCTGCCCTCCCATCCCTCCACTATTTATAGGTGTGGGGAGAGGGGGGCCGGCCCCCTTAGATCTCATCTAGGGTTGGGGGCGGCGGCCAAAGGGGGGAGGAGTGCCTCCCAAGTCAAGTGGAGGCCCTCCCCTTTAGGGTTTCCCCTCTCCCATGCGCATGGCCCTTGGGGGGGCTGGTGCCCCTGGCCCATTAAGGCTAGGGCGCCCCCTTACAGCCCATGCTGCTGTATTGGACGTGGTGGAACATTTTCCGGACCTCCGGACCCCTCCGGAATCCTCCGGAACCTTCTGGAAGCTTCCCGGTACAATACCGAAAAACCCGAACTTTTCCCGGAACCCGAACAACAACTTTCCATATATAAATCTTTACCTCCGGACCATTCCGGAACTCCTCGTGACGTCCGGGATCTCATCCGGGACTCCGAACAACATTCGGTAACCACGTACATGCTTTCCCTATAACCCTAGCGTCATCGAACCTTAAGCGTGTAGACCCTACGGGTTCGGGAACCATGCAGACATGACCGAGACGTTCTCCGGTCAATAACCAACAGCGGGATCTGGATACCCATGTTGGCTCCCACATGTTCCACGATGATCTCATCGGATGAACCACGATGTCGGGGATTCAATCAATCCCGTATGCAATTCCCTTTGTCTATCGGTATGTTACTTGCCCGAGATTCGATCGTCGGTATCCCTATACCTTGTTCAATCTCGTTACCGGCAAGTCTCTTTACTCGTTCCGTAACTCACATCATCCCGTGATCAACTCCTTGGTCACATTGTGCACATTATGATGATGTCCTACCGAGTGGGCCCAGAGATACCTCTCCGTTTACACGGAGTGACAAATCCCAGTCTCGATTCGTGCCAACCCAACAGACACTTTCGGAGATACCTGTAGTGCACCTTTATAGTCACCCAGTTACGTTGTGACGTTTGGTACACCCAAAGCACTCCTACGGTATCCGGGAGTTGCACAATCTCATGGTCTAAGGAAATGATACTTGACATTAGAAAAGCTCTGAGCAAACGAACTACACGATCTTGTGCTAGGCTTAGGATTGGGTCTTGTCCATCACATCATTCTCCTAATGATGTGATCCCGTTATCAACGACATCCAATGTCCATGGTCAGGAAACCGTAACCATCTATTGATCAACGAGCTAGTCAACTAGAGGCTTACTAGGGACATGGTGTTGTCTATGTATCCACACATGTATCTGAGTTTCCTATCAATACAATTCTAGCATGGATAATAAACAATTATCATGAACAAGGAAATATAATAATAACCTATTTATTATTGCCTCTAGGGCATATTTCCAACACTTCATGTGCCACTCGAGCGGCTCAGCCTCAGCAAGCCTTTCTCAGGAGTTGGTGGTGGCACTGCCCGCTCCCTGGGGCAGATCCGCCTTCCCGTCACCATCGGCACGCGCGACAACTACCGCACCGAGCTGGTAGGCTATGTTGATTTTGTTTCAACTACATGTGTGAACATGTGCCAAGTCAAGTCACTTGAATCATTCAAACGAGGATACCACCCCATCATACCACATCACAGCCATTTTAATAACATGTTGGCACGCAAGGTAAACCATTATAAACTCCTAGCGAATTAAGCATGGCATAAGTAACTATAATCTCTAATTGTCATTGCAAACATGTTTATTCATAATAGGCTGAATCAGGAATGATGAACTAATCATATTTACAAAAACAAGAGAGGTCGACTTCATACCAGCTTTTCTCATCTCAATAAATTCATCATATATCGTCATAATTGCCTTTCACTTGCATGACCGAATGATGTGAATAATAATAATAGTGCATGTGCATTGGACTAAGCTGGAATCGCGAGCATTCAATAAACAGGAGAAGACAAGGCAATATGGGCTCTTGGTTAAATCAACATCAATGCATATAAGAGCCACTTCAACAATTTAATCATGGTCTTCTCCTATCGACCCCCAAAGAAAAGAAAAGAAATAAAACTATTTACACGGGAAAGCTCCCAACAAGCAAAAGAAGAACAGGAAATCTTTTTGTTTTTTTAATTATTATTACTACAGCAAGAAACTAAACTAGCTAAAAGTTACAACTAAATTTTTGGGTTTTTCTTAAGGTTTCTCAAACACACAAGAAGAAAGCAAGAAAAAGGAAAATAAACTAGCATGGATATTACAGTGAAAGAGTATGAGCACCGACATCTAGCAATGAGTGTGTGAACATAAATGTAATGTCGGTGAGAAATACGTACTCCCCCAAGCTTAGGCTTTTGGCCTAAGTTTGTTTATTGCCAAAGCTGGCTTGGCGGATATCCGAAGTTATAGTTGGGGTCGTACTGAGAAGAAGAAGCCTCCGATTGCCACTGGTTGGCAATCATCTGCGGATCCCACTGGTAATTAGACTGTCGTGGAGGATCAAATTGTGGTTTCGGCTCTGACTCTGTGGCTGATGTAGGGTTCCGGTAGGCGTGGATGGCAGCCAGCGGAACGAGGTACTTGCCTGCAGACAAATCAAACAAAGAAGGAGCAGGCAAGGTAATGGTCTCAGGGTGATTTTTATCAAATAACATTTTATATTTAAGCGCCCTTTTCCTATTCTTAACAATAAAATCATGTGCTACCATACTCTTATAATCTAAATAAGCATTAGGCAGCAATTTTTCTTCTTTCTCATAATGCCTAATAGGTATGTCATAGTACGCAGCGAGGCGCGAGGCGAAGATGCCTCCCAAGATGGGGCCCTTAGTACGGTTAAGATTTAACCGCCTTGCAACAATGGCGCCCATACTAAATGTATCATCACGAAACAAGGCGTGGAACAAAATGATAATATCAGGGACACTCAAGTTTCCACAGTTTCCGCGACCAATTATGCATCTACTAGCAAATATAGCAAAGTAACGTAGAACAGGAAAATGTATGCTAGTGATTCGTGCGTCGGAAACCTTCCTCGTTTCCCCTAAAGCAATTGTATCAATAAACCCTTCCACATCGTTACTATGTGGTTCCTCTATGATACCAGGAAAAGTTAACTTGCAAACTCTACAGAATTCACGAAGGGTCATCTCCTTATACTCATCATATAAATGAAAATCCACTGTAGGTGGTGACCTCCTAGAATGGAAATGAAAATTTTGCACAAAGGTATTGGTGAGTAAGAGATACTGTTCGCGTTGGTCGCGGAGGAAGTCGGTGAGCCTGCATTCCCAGCCAATTCATAAAAATCATCATAAATCTCGGCTGCTCTCAAGAAATCATCACAAGGCCATTCACACGGCCGAATCTCCGTGGTACGAGGCAGATTATATTTGGGCCTCTTTTCTTCTTCACTTTGTTTTTCCTTCAAGCTTCGGCTCGATGAGCCCCTCAAAATTCTCTTCATCATTTTCTGAAAATTTCTGAAATTTTTAGTAACTTCAAATAAAAGTGAACCAAGATCAACAAAATTGATAGCAACTACTCCTACAAGTGCCTAGAGACTACATCATGCATTAGAACTACTTGGAACCATATAAATTTGACATGCAAGCTCAAGAACATGGTCACCTAGGCAGCACAAATTTGCAATGAATAAAGCACTAGAATAAAAACTAATTGGACCAATGGAGGAGTCACATACCAAGGAACAATCCCCCAAAACAGTTTTGTGAGAGGTGCTTTGAACAAGGAGATCAAAAATCGCAGCAAAATGAGCAAGAACTCGTGCTTGAGCTGGATGGTGATTTTTTTGGGAGGAAGAAGTGTGTGGGTGCAGGAATAAGTGGAGGGGAGCCACCGTGGGCCCACGAGGCAGGGGGCGCGCCCTGGACCCTCGTGGCCAGGTGCCAGCTCCCCCTGCTGTGTTCTCAGTGCCAAATATTCTCAAATATTCCAGAAAAACATATTAAATTGGCAGGGCATTTGGAGAACTTTTATTTTTGGGGTATTTTTATATTGCACGGATAATTCAGAAAACAGATAGAAAAATACTATTTTTACTTTATTTCAACTAAATAACAGAAAGTAAAAGGAGGGTACAGAAGGTTGTGCCTTCTAATTTCATCCATCTCATGCTCATCAAAAGGAATCCACTAACAAGGTTGATCAAGTCTTGTTAATAAACTCATTCCGAATAACATGGAACCGGAGAAATTTTGAATAACACTATGTTACCTCAACGGGGATATGCACATCCCCAATTATAAGGATATCATATTTCTTCTTGACAGTAGGTAGAGGAAATTCAAAACCTCCAAAAATAATCGATGGAATTTTTCCAATAGAGTTGATACTATGAACTTGAGGTTGTTTCCTCGGAAAGTGTACCGTATGCTCATTGCCATTAACATGAAAAGTGACATTGCCTTTATTGCAATCAATAACATCCCCTGCGGTATTCAAAAAGGGTCTTCCAAGAATATTAGACATACTATCGTCCTCGGGAATATCAAGAATAACAAAGTCCGTTAAAATAGTAACATTTGCAACCACAACAGGCACATCCTCAGAAATACCGACAGGTATAGCAGTTGATTTATCGGCCATTTGCAAAGATATTTCAGTAGGTGTCAACTTATTCAAATCAAGTCTACGATATAAAGAGAGAGGCATAACACTAACACCGGCTCCAAGTTCACATAAAGCAGTTCTAACATAATTTCTTTTAATGGAGCATGGTATAGTTGGTACTCCTGGATCTCCAAGTTTCTTTGGTATTCCACCCTTAAAAGTATAATTAGCAAACATGGTGGAAATTTCAGCTTCCGGTATCTTTCTTTTATTTGTAACAATTTCTTTCATTTACTTGGCATAAGGATTCATTTTGAGCATATCAGTTAATCGCATACGCAAAAAGATAGGTCTAATCATTTCACTACCAAAAAAAAGACACATTCGTGACATTTTGGGCCGAAAGAAATTTTTTTCTGTCATACATATGACACTTCTATGACGATAATTGTGACAAACCCCGGTACCATCATAGATGTGGTGGGCTCCTACTTCTATGACAAAAAATCATGACAGAAAATGGGCTTTTCGTCCTGGGCGGGCCGGAGACGCAGCTGCATGACATTCTTTGGGCCGTCCATGACGGAAATAACCGTGGTAGAAGCGAGGGCGAGGAAAATTTCGGGGAGTTCCCGGTTACGGTGGGAGGTCAGGGGCCGAGCGATGCGCGTTTCTCTCATACACGTACGCGTGTGTGTGCGAGGCATTGGCTCTAACTGAACCCGAGCGAGGCGTTGGGCTCTAACTGAACCCGAGTGATTGCACTGCAGGCTACGCGTTACTGAACCCGAGCGATCGATCGATGGCTGTTAACTGAACCCGATCGAGCGATTCCTTCGCTACTGCTGCTAACTGAAGCCGATCGATGCTGCCTCTGGATGAACAGTGAGCGTTGCTGGGGGGTTTGGATGAACAGTTCCCGGTGGGGGTGGATGAACAGGACCCCGTGGTGTTGCCTCTGGATGAACAGGACCCCGATCGATCGAGCCGGTTGGGGCTGGATGAACAGGACCCCGTGGAGGGCAGGATGAACAGGACCACCCGTGGAGGGCAGAATGAACAGTAGACGGTGGAGGGCTGGATGAACAGTAGCCCGTGGAGGGGTGGTTGAACAGGAGCCCGTGGAGAGGGCTGGTTGAATAGTAGCCGGTGGAGTAGCGCGTGGTGGAGGCTGGATGAACAGGAGCCCGTGGATGAACAGTCGCAGGTGGAGGCTGGAGGAGGTCGACGGTGGATGAACAGTAGCCCGTGGAGGCTGGAGGGGGTCGACGGTGGAGATGAACAGTATCCCGTGGAGTCCCGTTCTGCGGTACACCACGCCCCTTCCGATGAACAGGACCCCCGTTTCGACCGTAGCGCTCCAACACAAGTCCGTTTCCTCCGTTTTGCGGTACGCCACACCCCTCCCGATCAACAGGACCCCCGTTTCGACCGTAGGAGGTCCGTTTCCTCCGTTTTGCGGTACGCCAGACCCCTCCCGATGAACAGGATCCCGTTTCAAACGTGGCGGTCGAACACAAGGCCGTTTCCTCCGTTCTGCGGTACGCCAGGCCTCGTTTCCATCGGCTGTTCCGTCCAAGCCCTCCCGATGAACACGACGACGCATTCCGTTCCGACCCAGCCGGTTGGCTCCCCATGAACACGACGACGACGCTGTTTCTCCGTTCCGACCCAGCCATGTACACGAGCCCTGGCCGTACGTATGCGCGAGTAGGCGTTCGAGACCCTGCCCATATGTACGTACGTGGCCGTATTTTCTTTCTTGCACACTGGCCGCTGTACGTACGTGTACATGCTACGTGCGCGCCTCTCCTATGACACGTGCGCTCCTCTACATCGACCAGTATGTACGTACACGTTCGCGACCAGAATGACAATGCTACGTACGCTTCGACCAGGTGGGTCCCGTCTGTCAGGCACTTCCTTGCCTGCGAAGATGTAGCTGGTGGGTCCCAGCGGTCAGGGGGGCGAATCGTTTTTTTCCCGGACACACTTCCTTGCGTGCGAAGATGTAGCTGGTGGGTCCCAGCTGTCAGGGGGAAACTTTTTTTCGCGAAATACAGTGGCCCGTCCGATGGGTCCCAGCTGTCAGGTGGAGGAATCATTATTTTCCGCGTAATAAGGAGGCACTTCCTTGCTGCGGCCGTGGACCCAGCTGTCAGCCTCTCCACGTACAGTCCACGTCCGATGGAAGTCGTTCCTTGACCACGTTGACCACGCCGCGCCGAGAGCACCAGGGCGGTGGACGACGGCGAGGCCTAGGAAGGGGACGACGGGGAGCCGGGGAAGACGCGGCAGTGGAAGCCCGCGCGGAGAGGAGTACGAGGGTTCACTGGTTCGGCTGCGGTGTGAGGCTGCCGTCGCCGCAGGGCCTGGCCAGCGGTGGGAATAGTAGGGGGCGGTGAGGCCTCCGCGGCAGCACAGCCGGCCACGGGAGGCAGGAGCATGCGGCACGACCGGCGCTGCTTTGGGCGGCTGGAGCAAGAAGACCAGAGGTTGAAGAAGCACTACGGCCGTTGGATGGACATCGTACGGTCACTGGAGCTAGAATCGTTCATATTGACTAAAGTTGACAAAGGCCCCCGTCCCAGTCAACTTAGTAGGCCCACAAGTCAGCCTCCCACCATGGTGGGTCCCAGCTAGCAGGGGGAGTATTCATTTTTTTGTGCGTAATAAGGAGGCACTTCCTTGCGTGCGAAGATATAGCTGGTGGGTCCGAGCTGTCAGCGGCGGTAACGTTTTTTTCGCGAAATACAGAGGCCCTTTCGGTGGGTCCCTGATGTCAGGTGGAGGAATCATTATTTTGCGCGTAATAAGGAGGCATTTCCTTGCGTGCGGCCGTGGACCCAGCTGTCGGCCTCTCCACGTACAGTCCACTTCAGATGCATGTCGGTCGTTGACCACGTTGACCAGGCCGCGCCGAGAGCACCAGGGCGGTGGACGACGGCGAGGCCTAGGAAGGGAACGACACGGAGGCAGGGAAGACTCGGCAGTTGTTTCCCACGCGGAGGGGAGTACGACTGTACGAGGGTTTACTGGTTCGTCTGCCGTCGCCGGAGAATAACAGCAGGTGTGGGTGAGTAGAGGGATGGCTAGGCCAGCGATGGGAGTACGGTGGGGCGGTGAGGCCTGCGCGGCAGCAGAGCCGGCCGCGGGGAGGAGGGAGCAGGCAGTCCCGCCGGCGCTTGTTTGAGCGGCTGGAGCAGGAAGAGCAGAGATTGAAGAAGCACGACGGCCGTTGGATGGACATCCAACAGTCAGTGCTTGTGCGTCAACCTTTTTTTAGGAAAGCCTCAAATCTGTGGAAAACAGCATACAGCCCATCTGCCATTATTTCTAATAATTTACAGCCCATTTGCTAATTATTAAGGTTTTTTTGGAGCCCATATTCTTTTTGTTAGCATTACAGGCCATATTGTGGCCACGGTTAAAAAATTATACGAAATTTTGCATATTTCGGTGCGGTCCGAACTGTTTTTAATCCCGAAATTTCGACTCACATTCAAACTGATTTTAAAAATAAATGTATATCAATATAAAATCCAACAAATTCTCCACGCATAAAAATTAATGTAATTTAAAATCTCGAAATGAAAAAAAAGATATTTGAAACTAATTGCCGGTTTGATGTGTTTTAAAAATGTACAGCCCATTTCTCATTACTGATGGGCCATTTTCTCGGCCAGCCGAATGAAAGCTCTCCTCGTCTTGAAAGATTTGCAGCCCAACAGGCCTGACAAAGCGACTTACTTGGCAAATCACAAAAAACTGGGCTGTGGCCGTGGACCCAGCTGTCAGCCTCTCCACGTACAGTACTCTTCCGATGGAATGTCGTTGACCACGTTGACCACGCCGCGCCGAGAGCACCAAGGCGGTGGACGACGGCGAGGCCTAGGAAGGGGACGACGCGGAGCCGGGGAAGACGCGGCAGTGGATGCCCACGCGGAGAGGAGTACGAGGGTTCACTGGTTCGGCTGCGGTGTGAGGCTGCCGTCGCCGCAGGGCCTGGCTAGCGGTGGGAGTAGTAGGGGGCGATGAGGCCTCAACGGCAGCACAGCCGGCCACTGGAGGCAGGAGCAGGCGGTCTCCCCGGCGCTGGTTTGGGCGGCTGGTGCAAGAAGAGCAGCGATTGAAGAAGCAGCAGGACCGTTCGATTCAAATCCAACGGTTACTGCTGCTAGAATCGTTTGTTGACTAAGTTGACAAGCCCTGCGTACGCGTCAACTTAGTAGGCCCACAGGTCAGCCTCCCAACCGGTGCGCCCCAGATGTCAGTGGGAGGAATCATTTTTTTCGCGTAATAAGGAGGCAGTTGATTGCGTGCGGCCAGGCCAGCGGAGGGAGTAGGGTGGGCCGGGGAAGCCTGCGCGGCATCACAGCGGGCCACAAGAGGAGGGAGCAGGCAGTCCCGCCGGCGCTAGTTTAGGCGGCTGGAGCAGGAAGATCAGAGATTGAAGAAGCACGTCGGCCGTTGGATGGACATCCAACAGTCACTGCTGCTACAATCGTGTGTTCACTGACAAAGCCTTGCGTAAACAAGTCAGCCTCGAAATCTATGGCGTGTACAACCCATTTGCTATTATTTTTATAATTTTTACTCATTTTCTAATTCATATGGAATTTATTGCAGCCCGTTTTCCATTTTTAGAATTGCTGGCCATTTTCTGGTCAGTACCAGGGTAAAAAAATTAACTAAATATGTGGAAATTTTTGAAAATTCGCAAACTTTTGCTGGGGAACGAAATATTCTTAATCCAAAAATTAATAGTACTATGTCATGTTAAATCCAATGAAATACGTATAAGATATCAGTGAAGAACAAAAACAAAAAAGAAACCTATATCCCATTTGCTATAATTTTTTTGGAATTTTCAACCCCTTTTGATATTACTTTTAACAGACATTGACCATACTCTTAAGCCAGGCCGGAATGCATCCCTCCTCGTCTTGAAAGATTTGCAGCCCAGTAATTCGGAGAAAAAAATAGGCCTAGCTTGGGTATTCTTCAAAAAGAAATACTGGGCTACCTATTTTCCCAAAGAACTGGTGCATGAGCATTTAGCTTTATTTATTTATTTATTTATTTATGTTTAGGGGACCATGAGCATGTACCTGGGCCGGATTCATGTGAGAGCCTCCCTTCCAGTTAATTATGGGCTTCTCTATTGGGCCTTCATCAGTGGGCTGCATGTTATCAACAAGTGGAAAATGTGTTCCGTACGAAAAATAGTATGCGCTACGTACGGTACGGGGCACTAAAGGATCGAACCATGCAACGACTTCCAAAACATTGTGTTTGTCGTTCTAACAACACATTTATTCAACCAACAGACGAAATATACTACTGATTGTACATTGAAAACAGCAGCAGCAGCAACCAGGGCTGGGGGTGCAACAGAAGCAGTAAGCAGGCCAGAAGAGTGAAGACGCAGCTCTCTCTTCCAAACCAAACATCAGCCATCATTACAAAAGGGCTACCAAAAAAGAACAAGTGTATGCATCAAACTAAATAAAGATCCTACTACACCAAGTGTACGCATCTAACTAACTGGCTCAGTTAGACGTTACTATTTATTAAGCTGTGGAGATTGGCTGACGGCTTGAACCAGATGGGTGCCTGACGGGGGAAACTCCAGCCAGCAGGTCGAAGTCTGATACTTGCGACCCTCTCTCCTACTTTGGGCTGCAGAGCGTGGCGGCACATATCAGGGTATGGTGCATGCAGAGACGCATGGTACGCTGTGTACACACAGTTTTGCCTGATGAACGAAACCGCGCTGCCATCATGATCCTTGCCGTCGGTTATCTCCTGGTTAATCGGATAATTCAGTCCGACAAACAGAGAGCGTGTACCAAGGCTACTTACCAGCCTCCAGTCAAAAATTCCTGAAGGCCCAGAGAAGCTGGGATCCTGCTCAAAGACCTTGCAGTGACTGTGATTGTATTCCGCGAAACAACACGTCCGGTACGTGCGAACGATCATCAATCTTTCGCCGTCGTCTGATCGAGCCAGGAACCACCTGCAACTGCCATGCCGCTTTTCTTTGAAAGGTTCTGGGATTAGGAAGGGTAGGGACACCAGGCGGCCTACAACATCATATCAAGTTGGAGTCAAATAAAAAAGGGCTCTTGATTTAGTCAATCTTAAGAACAGCATGTTATGAGCATGAATATTTTTTCAGCAAATGTTGACAGTAATATAAGCAAGCCATCATGATATCATAGGAAAGTAACATACTGCTGTAACAGCCGTTTGTAGCGATGACTGGAGTAGGCCAGCAATACGTCCAGCCATAGAAGGAGTCCACAGCGTAAATGAAGCCCTTGTGTTCAATGGCATCAGAGAACCATGGAGGATGTATGATCCTGCGATGGACGTGCAGATTTATCCACTTACCGCAGTGACCTGTTAGATAGGCGAGACCGCGGTTGAAGAACGCAATTAGCCTGAAGTCTTTATAATTCGCAGATCTTGTGGGCACTTGGCAGATTACAACCTTGAGCAAATCAAACTTGGTATCATGTTGGCTACTGTAAGATTCCGAGTATTCTGGGCCGCGGTGCCAAAGCAGTGCAGTGTTAATCGAAGGAAGGGGGATCAATCGCCGGGTGTAGACCTCCACGAGCATCCAGCTGCCGCGACTGTCGACGAGCACCATCCAAGACGTGTTCATGCCGACCCAGTACATACCGTTAATGTAGTTGAGGCTGACGAGGATCGGATCGCAGTCAAGGGGGTTGATGCTTGCCACCCTACGATCGTTATGCTATGTGACATGCCGTTTTTGAAGATTAGGCGGCATCAGCAAGCAAGGAGCTGGCTTAAAAAGCTCCGGCCTGAGGGCTTTGAGTAAACGGTACAGCCCCGACGAGCACGCGGCGAGCGGCATGGTACTGAGATTGTCCACACGCGAAACAATGAGCTTGATTACCTCTGTGGGGAGCGAATTCCAACCACTCTTTCGGCGGATGCTGCTCGGTTCTGCCATTGTTAGTGCTTGGGTTTCGGACGAGGGGGGGGGGGAGGCGCCTTAGCGGGGATGGAAGATTGGACGAGATTATGTGCGGACAAAGATGGAGAAGCGAATATGTGCTGCGGGAAGTGGATAGGTGATGATGACTACAGCACGCCGCTTGACTTACGAGACACATACCAACAGCATAGGGTCATCTCGATGCCAGACAACTTGCTTGAGTGATCACAGTACTGGTACTCCCTACAGTGCTATGCCCTAACTTGCTTGAGTAGAGTAGTAGAGTAGGACTCTGCTCTACTACTAGCACCGGAGGAGTAGTATATTCTAATCTAAACTTTAGCTTTTTATATTTTTTTTAATATATACTACTTATTTTGCTACTGTACTGGCAGTGGAACCCATAGAGTACTTAGTATACAGGATTAAGGATGGGTTTGTTTCTTTTTAACTTTCTGTACGAATCTGTAGCCAGCCTGCAAGTCATGTACACTGTACTGACAGTGGAACCCACAGAGTACTTAGAATACAAGATTAAGGATGCAATTAACTTTTTATAGAGGGAGAATCATACACGCAATTAACTCAAATGGATTGGACGTGACTCTATTATTCTCCAACTGCAACCGACAAATTTCCTCCCGCGGGCCAGAGTAGGTTTCTCGGTTTGCATGCGGGTTTAACGGAGGGGTTTGATGGAGGCGAGGAGGCGTGTTCAGCCGGGCGTGCAGTGGACGGCGCAGTACTATTCGATTTGACAGCTACAACTAGTATATTATAAAAAAACAAAGAAGAGTAGTAGAGATAGAGATAAGAATAGAGACTAGGGAGGAGCACCATCTACTGCTTCGTGGGCTACTCCTGCGCTCCATTCGGCGGCCGCAACGTCCCCTACAGCCACTCCCTCCTGCGCTCCATTCGGCGGGCGCTGTTGAAATTTGGGGAGCACACTCTCGCGACTGCTAGCAGTGAAGACTTCACCGACTGACTTCTTCCCCGACCTCGGCAACCTCTTCCTCAACGACATGGGCGACCACCTCAACGCCAATGGTGCTGCTCCCGTTGCACCGTATGTGTTTCTGTCCTTCCTATTCGAAATCGTGGTAGAATTCATGTTTCTACTCTGTATCCTACTACTATGCTAGTCCACATGATTAGTTTCATCTCTGTTATAGCCGTCATGATTTATTTTGTGCTTATTCGGATTAAATCTCGTAGTAACTTGCTCATATATTCAACTGGCGCAACGTCCCCTACAGCCACTCCCGTTTCATGGACAGCCTGGTCGATGCCTCCAAGGAGCCCTTCGTCCACTGCTATGAGTGCCCGATGCCATTTTGTGGCTCGCCGGCGGACATGGTGCATCACCTCACGGATGCGTGCAGCGGTCACTGCTGGCCCTTGGCGGAGAACATCAAGTACGAGACGTGCTACCCGTTCACCATGCCGGAGTCGCTGGAGGATCACCGCCGCCTGCTAGTCTCGGAGGAGGACGGCAGCGTCTTCCTCTTGATCGTGGGCACCGGCGAGGCCCGCGCAGGCCGCCGCCCCGTCTCTGTAATGTGCGTCAGGGGCGACGCCGCTGACGCTGACACTGACACGAGGCCGATGTACGGGTGCGTGGTCAGTGTTACTACCCCTCCGGGTCGCGTGGGCGGCGACACCGGCCTCATCGAACGGACTTGGACTCTGGGGAGCTGGGACTATCCCGCCAATGTGGACTTGGAAAACCCATGGCCTCCTTTACCCGCCGACGCGGTGCACGGGGACTCCAAGGAGGTTCACCTGGAAGTACGCATTATCAAGTTAAATGTTGATCATTAGTCTTCGCTCAATGTAATCCGCTGTCTAAGCATGTGGAGACTTCCATGCAGGATCTTGCTCTATTGGAGTATCGCGCATGAATAAAAGTGTATCCGTTTATGGTTTAGTCTAGAATCTTCCATGTATGAATTTTTACTACAGTACTGGTGAAAGACTTACGATGAACCATTTCTTACATCTCCTCTGCCCGCTTGCAAGTCATCCTGATTTAATCCCTCCGTCTAGGTGTATAAGGGCATGGTTAATATTACTTAATAGTATAGCCAACTGTTGACTATAAGAAAGTGCCATGTCATCTGTAGCCAACATGTATAACAATCGATACTCAAAAACTAATTCTTAAAGATCATTTCTTGCAAAGCACAATAAGTGTTATTTCTTCACAAGTTTTGGATGCAGGTTGAACAGTTGAACGCTTTTGTTTGCAAAAGATACCTTTTTATCTATTTCACCCGGATGTTTGTGAGCTCTAGAGATGAAATAATATCCGAAGAAACCTATCGATACCCGTTACACATGAGATGACCCCCACATCCTTTGTCAAAATAAACAACTCCCCGATCAATGCATTTCACTCTTCGGTGCAACGCACGGGCACCTTACTACTATAGATTAGTACGACCAAAAATTGAACTAACATTATATATAGTACGATAAATGCTGATGCATGTCACCTAAAATTATATCATTCAAAACTATGTTCAAATACGAATCCAACGATATAGTTTTTGTTGACATGCACTAACATTTTGTCAGTTAAATCTTCAGTCAAATTCAATGGGGGACTAATAAACCACGACCGATGTAGTACAAGTGTAGAGGGCGGCGCTGCACGGGAGTCTCACCTCTCACCCCGCTCGTGGCGCGGCAGTAAAGCCGTCATATCACAAAACCCAACCACTCCCAGTAATAAGTGGCCTGGTAAAATAAACGGACAAGCAACCATCACATCCCTCCGTCTTTTTTGCATTTCATCTCTCTGCATTTACTTTCTCCGGTTCATCTCGCACACTCGATCCCTAGCTACTACTCCTAGGGCCAGTTCTTTTGGCGGCTTCCCCAGCTTTTCCCACAAGACTAGTCACAGTGGAGAGTAACAATAAGGCGCCTCACTCATTTATTTGGGCTTCTAAACTACTACTCCGTCCTGGTTTATTCCTCACCATTGTAATTTGTGCTAAATTTTGACCAAAGATTTAACTGGTTTATTCCTCACCATTGTAATCCCTCCGTCTAGGTGTGTAAGTCATCTTACGAAAACCAAATAATCCCAAAACACTTAGGCGCGGTGCATTAACTTCTACCTCGTTTCTTGTTTCTTGACATATCAACCAATAAGAGATAAAGAGTGTGCATGCTTTTAATGACTTGAGATATCAAACACGACATGCAGTGGTTAGTTCATTGCATGCAATACTATTAATTAGCAAATAAACATTAACGTTTCTCGTTTTCTCCTCCTCCTTGGTCACGGTGCACAGCCTAAGATGACTTACTCACCTAGACGGATGGAGTAGTGCATGTGACATGCACTAACATTTCATTAGTTAAATTTATGATCAAAATTTGACACAGATTACAATGGGGACCAATAAACCAGGACGGAGGTAGTAGTTAGAGCATGGTTAATAGTATAGCCAGCTGCTGGCTATAAGCCAGTGCCATGTCATCTACAGCCCATCTTATATTCAACATGTACAATAATAGATCAAAAGAGTGTACTACTTTTTTATTATGTGGCCCACTTCTCATTCTCACAAAGTGCCTAGGAGCACGTGCTAGAGCTGGCTCTTCACGAAGAGCCCGCTTACCTTCTCTCTCCTCTTCTCTTTCCTCCAACTAAGCAGAAATATACTAGTTTATTTCTTATAGCCCGCTGACTCAGCTCTATTGTACTTGCTCTTATGGGATTACTAATCTAGAAGCCTAAAAGAACTGGCCCCTGGTACTCCTACTAGTAGTAGTACTCAAGTTGGAATTCCAATTGCACGGCACAACTTGTTAGGCAAAAAATTTGATACAGGGTGTAGGAAGCGGTTTGGGAATTTGCATGCCTTTCCAACCAGTGAGATACTCCGTACAAAGTACGACAGAGAAATAACCACAGAGAAGGAAGCTAAAAGTAAACAATCAAACGAGCATTTTTGCATTTGTTTTGCATTGAATCGTTTCACAAGCTTGACTAGTGCTGTTTTTTCTACTTTTACAAAAACCGCATCGTAATGTTAAAACGTGCATTTGCACGTACATAAGTAATAGTAGTACTCCCTCCGTCTAGGTGTATAAGTCTTCCCTCCTTCTTGGTCACGGTGCACAACCAAAGATGACTTATTGACCTGGACGGAGGGAGTAGCACAGTCTGCAAGCATATATCGAGAGAGACGTGTAGTGCGATAGTATATAGTAAAGTTTGTGCTATATGCACGTACTTGCAAAATGCGTACGAATACACAAGGTTTCCAAACTTTCCCTTTTACATACTTAATTAAGGATGCTAAAAATTCCTGAACGTTCGGGATTTATCATTTGCGTCCCAAAACTAATGAGATCGCCTTACGAAACAAAAATTATACTCCTCCTAAAAGCCACGGCGCTCGCAGGAGCGCTTGCGGCGCGCCACGAGTGCCCTGGTGCGCGGCCGTTTCCCAGCGCGCCGACACAACGCCTCTTCCTCAGCCTCGCAACTCGTGAGGTGCTGATTGGCGGCTTGCCGGCGGGCGAGCGCGATCTCACCGGTGTGGTGATCCGGCGCCAACAGGTACTCCTCCTTGCTGGAAGCGTGCACCCGGTCCACGTACCGCCAAGCGTAGATGAGGCGCTTGGGCCCGACTGCACTCAGGGCGTCGGCACGGGCGTCCTCCGCCACCCTCACGGCCCTCGCACGAGCCTTCTGCCAAAGAGCCAATTGCCTGACTCTCTCGGACGCGACATAGGCCTCCCAGGCAGCTTGTTCCGTGGTGCGCTTCTCTTCCTCGGCCTTCTTCTCTGCCTCTATTTTGGCGCGCTCTGCTGGAGGCAAAGCCTCCCACAAGGCGACATCCATTTCTTTCCAAAGCTCCTCAAGGCTGGGGGGCTCGGCGGGCGGCGCGGCGTTATCCTCGTAGAGGGGAGCCGACGCGTCCTCCGGCGCGCGTGCTGGCGAGATTGGGAACGCCGACGCGTCCACCTCGACGCGTCGCGGCGAGGAGTGGAACGCCGATGCGTCCTCCTCGACTAGTGGCGGCGAGGAACGGAACGGCGACGCGTCACGTCACGGCGAGGAGCGGAACGCCTACGCGTCCTCCTCGACTAGTGGTGGCGAGGAACGGAACAGCGACGCGTCGCGTAGCGGCGAGGAACGGAACAGCGACGCGTCGCGTAGCGGCGAGGAGCGGAACACCGACGCGTCCTCCTCGACTAGTGGCGGCGAGGAACGGAACGGCGACGCGTGACCGTCCGCGTGGTGTAGGGAGGGGCTCCTAGGGCTTGGGAGGGGCGATGCCATGGTGGTCGACGTGAGAGGGAGGGGGAGGAGATAGTGATGAACATGAACATGAGGGGGAGGAGATAGCGATGTTGTGGGAGGCGCAGTATTTATAGCGAGCAATGGCACACCTACGTAAGATATGGACTGAGCTGCACTGACTTAACTGCAGGTCCAGTTGCGTCACTGACATGTGGGCCAAACCCCTGTTGGGCCCATATGTGAGTGACCCAATGCACCTGCAGTTAAGTAACAGCTACATGGGCATATTTGTTGGAGTAAATTACGGGGGAGCGAAGGGGTGGAAATATTGCTGGTCACAACGGATTGGACGAGCGTGGGGGGAGGAGAGTCTGCATGCAGATTTTTTCACACGGGGTGGAGTGGTGGGACCGCCGGAGGGAGAAGGAGAGTTTGGCAGGCATATTGTTTCCACACATGGAGAGGAAAAGATTTGGAGACGAACGGGCTTCCTGCAGATATGGGGAACGGTGCATAATAAGTCATCTTGCATGCCGGGCTGGGTATAGTCTCAAGTCATTAAAAACATACATGCCCCACACATGTTCGTATTTCAAGGTGCACTAAATTATTGCATGCGATGATTAAGGCTGGCCATAATGGTGGTATCTTAGCTGGTATCATGCACACGAGAATAGCAAACATGCTGATGTGGCAAAGAATTAAAGAAGAGAGGGGGGTTAGAGTAACTAGTGTTCATGCATGCATTGGTAAACACATTTTTTGTGAAGAACGACAGCACTAGTTGAGTACTTTTGCAGACTTCAAAAACTATTCCACCGCCTCTACTATCTTGCTAAGAGTAGGTGAAATTTTTGAATCGAGCCCTTTAAACTAGAAGGGAGGTAGTGGTACTCTAAGGCTGGTCATAGTGGGGAGTAACTTAGACTAGTAACATGCATATGTTACTAGTCTATGTTACTACCTCTATAGTGCATAGTATCATAGATTAGTATCATAGGTGGTCTCATTTATTGCCATGCATGACACATAGTAGCATCACATTTATTATGTTACGGTATCTACCTATGTTACTATAATCATCTCTCTCTTATACTCATTATAATCAGTATTATAGATATTGATATTTTTAGTATAAATTTGGTCGTGGGATTTCATTGATGCCTGTCAAAGCGTGGAGGAAGCGGAGCTTAGGGCTTGCATTGCCGGTCTCTACATAGGTATTTCTCTTCATAATCCTGTAATTTTAGAGACTGATTGCGCTTTTGTGGTAGCGTCTCTTGCATCGGGGGACTATGACAGGTCTGCTATGCGTGACCTGAAGATGAAAGCGTTGAGCATCTCGAAGTTGATCAACAATCTTCAATTGTCAAAGATTAGACGTTTGGCCAATAAGGTGGCACACTTAATCGCTAAGTATAGCTTTGACAATAGATTATATGGTATTCTTGTAAATAACGTACCGCCCTGTGTGGTGAATATTGTATCGAATGCGTGTACTGGTGTGGCTGGTTAATTAATATAAGGTGGTGTTAAAAAAAGTATAAATTTGGTCAAACACTTTGCAAACGGTTGACGGGAGTAAAAAGGACCAGAGGGAGTATCATGCATGCGGAGTAGGAAAAAAATTGCTTGTCTAAAAAAAAGGAAAAAAATTGCTCATTTATAGCCGGTCGAAGTCTCAAAGGGCGCGACCGCGCGAGGGAGGCGAAGGTCATGGGAGGCGCGACGTTTAACGGAATTAAGTGAAGTTACATCCACGCGCCGGCCTGACGTGCGAACAGGCAGAAGCTATACCGTCAGGCCTACGATATGGGTCTAGTAGACATGACATCTAGTGGGTCCCGCATAGTTCTCGATAACTCTTTGGGGGCTTGCAGCCGTTTATCCACCGGGCAAGCCAGCCACCCCACGCCGTTCGCACGCCCTACTCGTCCCCGTCTTCTACCTTACAACAGTTCGCTCCCAGTCATCCCGTCCTTTCACATTAGTTCGCTCCCAGTTTTTTTTGCGGGGTACAATAGTTCAACTTCTCCTAACCCTCCTCCAAAATCCATGGCCTCCCAAATCTCCATGGTCTCTGCTGAGTACCAGGTTAGAGCCATCACCGGCGATCAGTTCATCGTCATCTACACACGTGGATCCGAGACGGTGAAAGCATGGCTTGCTCGCTTCCTACGCATGTTCAACAGTTCAACGGATGGGTGGGTCGCTGGGCTAGATGTTGAGTACACCACAGTCCTGGGACGAGAGATGTGACACCCAAGTTTCTATTGAATTTTTCAAAAAAGATTTTTTTTGACTTGAAGGGAGTGATTTAAAAAATTTCTTCAAGAGAACTCTCACTCTCAAATATTTTTCTTTATGGCAAATTTTTTATTTGAATTCACCCAAGATCTGCCTTTGACCTGGGGAGTTCTTGCTCTTCATTTGGGCTCAAGACAAAATGTTTTTCATTTGAGAGAATAACTTTTGAAAACCTTTTCTTGAATTTGCACTATGGCTTTTGGAAAGTACTTTACCACTTTCAACTATTCCTTCTTGCCATGGCATAAGTGCAAATCCTCTCTCCTAAACACTCCCTCACCTCTGGATCATGATTTACATCAAATCCAGCAAGTTGAACCTCCCCATGTATTTATTTTCCATTCAAATTCTATTCAAATATTTTCTGCCTTCTATTCTACCTCTTGGAGATTTACAAAGGAACTCCATTTTCTGTTTGGACTTTTACCACCAAACTTCTTTCCCCTCCTAGTCCTTTGAACCCTCAACCTAGAACCATGAAGATCCACTGGTCTCCAGTTCAAAATTTTCAAACTACATCAGCTGCAAGTTTGGACCAGATTTGCCAAATTTGGTGAAATTCATTCAAAACCTTCTCCAAAAATTCCAAGTAAATTCAGGCAGCCCCTGGGTGCTTTGAGTGATCGTCTCACCAAGTTACAGCTCCAGAAAAATTTATCTCTTTACCAAATCCTTCTCTCGAACACCTGCAGTGCATGGTCACTGTCAAGTTCAGTTAACTTCAGAGTTCAGTCAGTGCTCACTGTCGTTTTCTTCAGAGACGGGCATCGATCTCGCCAGTGCCATCGCGTCGCCTTGCTCCTCGTCCTCGCCCTCTTGTTCCTGCACCGCACGAGTGCCTGGCATCTTGCGGGCGTCGGCGACGAGCAGCAGAAGGTGCGCCGCCCCGTGACCGACGCCGGCAGCGGCTTTGCGGGCGCCAGCGGGAGACACGGCGCCGACGACGCCACCCAGCGCCGCCCAAACCACCGGAGCCCGCTGCGTGGCCTTCCACTCCCCCGAACGCGCTGCCGCTCTCGTCGTGAACCGCAGGGCGCGGAGCGCGCTCTCTGTCGCCGTTGAGCCCGTGTGGTCACCTCACCGTGGACCGACGCCATTACGCCAAGACCAACCCCGTTCAGCTGCAAATCGAGTCCAGTAACATCCACTGATGCTGCTCGACCGCTCAAACCCCCTGCCAACCCACTGCTCCGCCGTAATCGCTCGCCGGAGATTCTCCGTTCACGGCCACCCCGTCGATCTGCCTATAAATAGGGGCCCCGAGCTTCAACTCGAGCACCCACCAGCCCTACACTTCCCCTAGAGCACGCCTAGCCACTGGAAGAGCCCCGAGGAGGTCTCCTTCCTCAACTCCGGCCGCCGCGACCCGCCACGGGATCCAGCCCGATTCGCCCCCGTGTGTGCTCCACAGCCTCCATTCTCATGCCAGTAGCCTCACCTTGCATCCCTCGTTCTGACCCGCACTTCAATTTGAAGCTTGCAGCCCTCCACCGGAGTTCCCCATCCTCACCCGAACCGCCGTCCGCCGGAGAAAGTGTCGCCGTCGACGTGGTGCTCCCCGTTGGACGAGTCCACCACCCACCGACGCGGAAGAAGACACTGAAGCTCTTGGTACCCTCCGCACTTCAATTTGAAGCTTGCAGCCCTCCACCGGAGTTCCCCATCCTCACCCGAACCGCCGTCTGCCGGAGAAAGTGTCGCCGTCGACGTGGTGCTCCCCGTTGGACGAGTCCACCACCCACCGACGCGGAAGAAGACACTGAAGCTCTTGGTACCCTCCGTTTCTCCTAACTCGCCGTGGTTCGACGCCGGCGTCCATCGCCGTCTTCGGGCGCCGGCGAGCCTTTTCAAACCTAACATGCGGGTCCCGCGTGTCAGCCTCTGTTTTATTTTCCCCGAACCGTTTTCTGTTGGCGCCTTCGGGCAAAATACGTTTTCCCCTTTGCGCTTGCGCATTCCCAGCCGAAGCGTTTTCTGTTTTCTCAGTTAAAACCCTGGAACTTTTCTGTTTCATTACAGATAAGTCCCTGGACAGAAACCTTTATAACTTTTTAATAAAAAGGTATTTTTGAGTGATTCTTTTTCTGACATTCTTAAAATTTTGTCTAGTTTTTTATGGGATTTATTTGGGAAATATTTGGCAAAGTTTCTGTGCATGTGTTGGTTTTCACGTTAGTACCCGTTTCGTGATTGCCGTAGGTTCCGGGAGAGGTGACGGAGCCGCGAACTTCGCCGAGCTAGATTCCGACTTCTCCGAACCAGGCAAGCATGTTTGAACACTTGATATGGCAGATGTTTTGCATGTTCATGTGAAAGTTTGTGCGTGGCATGTGAGTGTCGATAAATACCTCGTTGCTTGTAAGGCAACGACCCGGTTGTTCCGAAGTTGCGATGACCTCTGATGAGAGGTGGCCTAATCATGTAGTGACATGAAGGGCAGCAAGGTGGTACTGTTGTAGCATGCCAGCCTTGCGTCATCCGACTCTCTTCGACGTTAACGTGGTTGGAGCCACGTTATCGATCTTTTCCCGCATGTTCCAAAGTTGCGATGACCTCTGATGAGAGGTGGCCTAATCATGTGGTGACATGAAGGGCGGCAAGGTGGTACTGTTGTAGCATGCCAGCCTTGTGTCATCCGACTTTTCCGACGTTAACATGGTTGGAACCGTGTTATCGTCCCTTCGCCTTTCTGTGCTACCACATGTCTCATTGCCAGGATACGGTTTAGTAAGTTGGTAACCTCTTTCCGTGTACACACCAAACAGAGAGGCCGGGATGATGGTACCTTGGCCCAGGATTAAAGCCAGTCATTCGGTCAGGGGGCATGGGTGTTTCCGGTTGGGACCGAGAGGGGGGCACCCCCTTATAGCGCGCGTATAGAAATTTGATCCCATGCTACGCGAGGTTGTAGCCTCCCCGACTCAAGGTTTTTCTTGAATGTTGCCGAGGGTGATCCCTGGCTTCGGATGGTTAAATTGGGTGTGTACTGGTTAGACGTGTTCCTTCCAGAACACCGTAGACGGAACTAGTCCCCGTGACTACTGAAATCCGTTGGCTGTGGTTAAGTACAAACTCTGCAGAGTCAATTCTTTCCAAATCATCGTATCCATGATCAGTAATGTAGACTTTATATCCAAATCTATCCGTGTGAAAAACTTGCCCCCGGTGAACAAGCTCAAGTGGTAAATTCAAATTCATTGTTATTCCTGTGGATGGACTAACATTATATTTGTCTCGTGCTTGTGATAAGTTATATTCCCGAACTATTGTATTGTTGTGTTACAATATAAGCCCTTTATGAGACGTCGCGCAGACGTCCGACTGTGGCGTGTACTCGTTTCTCACTTTAAATATAAGCCCTTTATGCGATGTCGCTCAGACGTCCGACTGTGGCATGTACTGTCTTTAATTTATGTTATAAGCCCTTTATGTGGTGTCGCCCCGACGCCCGACTGCGGCATTGTTATTCCGCATTTTCCGCTCGAGGAGTCTTTCAGACACTCGTTTGGCACCAGTATTATTATTCCGCATTTTCCGCTCGAGGAGTCTTTCAGACACTCGTTTGGCACCAGTATTATTAATCCGCATTTTCCGCTCGAGGAGTCTTTCAGACACTCGTTTGGCACCCGCATTACTATTCTGCAGTTTCCGCTCGAGGCTCATTCAGACCCTCGCTTGGCACCCAATATTTATTATCTCTATGTCTGATCGCTCTGGTTAACTTGTTCATGTGTTTCATGTTTGTATTTGTTATACCTTATGTCCGAACTGTCTTGCGAGTACTTTCATAGTACTCACCTGGCTTGTTGATTTGGCCAGATGTTGACGAAGGCGATCTCTTGGATGAAGAGTTTGATAGCGCGTCCGATGCCTAGAGGAGTCCCAGTCAGTCCTGCGCGATCCCGGATATTGGTCACTTATGTTGTTTACGCTTCCGCCCCCCGCAATAGGTCTTCTCGAGCCTCACTCCGACGCTCGATGAGTTGTAGTTTTCTGGAATCATGTCACTTGCTTTGCAGTGATATTTCCACCACCGTTATTATCGTGAGTTAGTAGTCTGCCACCCTATCCGCCGTATTGTTTTATCGGCGTGCATGTAATAAATTGTTGGGCAGTCTCTGCTCAACTTTGTATTATATTTAGTACTCCTGGTATTTTTTTCTTCTGTGACCAATGTATTGTCTATCAGTGAGAAGGAATTCTTCCTCGCTGGTCCGTAACAGGGATGGTTTCTCAATAATTATTTTATTGAAAAACCGGTCGTGACAAGAGAAGGATCTAAAGGACGAAGAGAGGAAGAAGCCCGCCGTGATCCAGGTTTGCGTACATAACGTTTGCTTGGTCTACCACATATGCCATGCCGACGTTGAGTGCCAGGATTTTAAGAACTTCCTCAAGGACAAAAGAGTGAAATTCATTACTGTAGGCTTTAAGAACGACAGGGATGTCCTGCGTCGGATAGGTCTCGTTGTAGGCCAGCCCTTCGATCTCCAGAAGGCAAGCCTGGTGTCCTCCTCTCAACCTTCAATGCTGACCCTGGCAGCAGCCATGATTGATCCTTCGTATGCTAAACTGAAGAAACCTCATCACGAGTTTCATCATGCATGGGAGTCGAAGACATTAGATGAAGATCACATCCTGTACGCAGCAATGGATGCCTACCTTTGTTTAAATATCTACAAGGGTTGGATGAAGAAGCAGAGCCCTGTCCGGTTCAAGCAAAGAAGTGTCGGCAAAGAGGAAGAGGAAGAGGGACGAGGACGAAGTCGAGGACGTGGACACGGACTCCGAGTAGGTGGCAGTGCCGTCGCTCATGCTGGTTCTACTGCAGTGTCAAGCGGACTAGTTGCTAAGTTTATTTTCAAGGGTGTGTTGTGCTGAGGCCCCAGCAGAACTATGTTTATGTTCTTTCTCGTTATTTGAACTCTTTAGTACGTACAGTAGTACTAGTACTATGTCTTACTACTGTTCTTCTTGCAGTTGGTACTACTGCTCGTATCTTCGTGTTCCTACTGTACTTAATATGTTCGTACTAGTAGTATAATTTGGGTCAGTCGATTTGTGAAAGAAGTTTGACGGAGCGAAGGAAGAAGACGACAGAAGAGGTGGAAGAAGCCCTTCTAGCCATCCATGTTGCATCAAACGGCTCACATGAGTCGACTGACCCAAATTGCTCCTTCAGATTGCAGGATCCACGTGGCATTCAAGGTCTCGAAGGTAGATTCCGCGTCCGCACCCGGTTTGCGGGCTCGACGTGCGCGCGACCGGCTTCCGCCGCGACAGCCACCATGCGCGCCTCCTCCGCGCGGGCGGAGACGACAATGGCACGCTAGTTCCTCCTCGCCGGCGTGCTGGAGCACGCGCTCGTCCTCCTCTTCGTACGTTGTGTGCATAGACGCGGCTCCACCAGCTGCTCGCGTGCTTGGCAGCGCGGCGGCATCGCGAGGAGGGACTGCAGACGACGTGAGCGGGCGAGACTTTGACTTCATGGCACAGGGATGGCGGCGACACGGCGGTGATGGGCGAGAAATTGTTGGCCGGAGCAGGCGGGTGCCGGCATGCGCAACGGCGGCGGCATATTGATGAGTGCGCGTGTGGGAGCTTACTTTAGTTTTATATATAAGGTTGGTCAAACTTAAAAGAAAACCGTACTAGTACCCGTAAACATTAGACTTAGGCAGCGCTTTTATTAGTTAGTACCACAGCCACGATACAGAATCCTGTGCAAGCGCGTGAACCGCGGCTGCGCGGTCGATCGAACGGTGCGTCACCATGTCGCGCTCGAAGGACATCCACCGAACCTTTTTGTGTGTGTGAAAACAATCCTCAAATATTACTCAACTTTTTTTCCTGTGAAAGTTCTTGACGCTGCAATATTTCCATATATTTGAATTTAGCTCTAGTTCGTGTTTATTTGGATTTGGACGTTTTAGGTGCGCCCTAGTTTTTTAATACTGATTTTGTGTGTGTGACTGAGAGAGAACGTGTGTATGTGTCCATATGTGTGTTGTGGCGGAAGGGCAATGTGGAGATGGTGTGTGTGTGATACAGACATAGAGAGGTGTGAATGTGCAAATGATCATGCATGAGTGAGACATAGACAGATGCCGATACGTTGTGTATACATGAGAGAACGGTCTTCTAGTTTACTTTGTGTGTGTGTGTATGTGAGTTTGAGCATGTTGTGAAGTACTATAGACCTTGTATACATCTTGGGATTCGACAATGATTGTAACTATTGAATTGTATAGACCATTACATTCGAAGTCAATAGCCTAATATATTTATTTCACAATTTCAACAAATGATTAGTTCACTACAAATTAAGAAAACAAATGTGTACTCCCTCTGTTTTTATTTAAGTCCGCGTATTAGCATTGGTCAAAGTCAAGTTTTGTAAACTCTCAGAAAGCTTATAACAAAAAAATTAACATATAATAACAAATAAATACCATTAGATTCATTATTGAATGTACTTTCACATCATACATATTTGTTATGGTAAATGTTTATATTTTTATATAAACTTGGTCAAACTTTAGGAAGTTTGACTTCGGTCAAACCTAATATGCAGAGTTTACTACTACTACTCGCTAGTTGCTTAGCCGAATCACTCAACACGCCACATGGGGAGTCCAGTGTCACAAAATTTTGAGGTAGGCGGGGAAATCTCCCGCGACGCTGATTTGAGCAGTGGGAAGTTACCATCATAGCCTTCGGAACGGGCCTACGGATGACGCTTGGTAGGGGGCTGTTTTCATAACTTCAGGTTCACCCTACCCAGCCAACCCCACCCCGGCACCCAGAGTAGTACACCTGAATACTCCCCATTATCCCCACCGCAAAATAGACTTCTCCACGGCACCGCAGCCTTCGTGCTCCTCCCCTTTACATCGGCGCACTCGTCCACCGCAGCGCATCTGCCTCATCGACGACCTCGTACGCCGCACTGGAGCCGGTCCACCGTCGTCGTCGTACACGGAGCCTCTTCCCCGGCATCGTCTTCCACGGTCTCGGATCTGCTTCCCGGAAGTCGACGCCAAGCGCAGAAGTACCACCGTCGTGGACAATGAACTGACTCCTGTTGCCGACCATGACTCACAGAGGCCGCCGCGACCATCGTTCTCCTCCTCGATTGGTAATGTGTGTATTGAATCACTTAGCAGTACATGTGCAGTTCCAATTTTGTTCATACCTACCCTTCAAATTTCCTGGGTGCTATTGTTCCCGTAAAAGTAATTGGTTATAGCCTCCATTGTCTAACAGAATATCAGCTTGTAATTGTGCGTCGCTCCTATATCGCGCTGTGCTTGGGTGGGTTTTTCATCTGCAACCAGTAGTGTGGCAAATGATGGAAAGGTTTTTATACACGCATCAAGATGCATTTCTATGAGTACTTTATCTTGTGGGAGAAAAGGATGAACGAGGGAAGGCCTTATTTGCAAATCTGGAGAGGGGTATTGGTATCTTTTTGCAAAATTCCCATTTGTTTCCTTCCTATCTGTCAGATATAAATCGGACGGCCTATATTGCAAGAAAAAAAAGTATAGAGAAAAAAAGTAGACAATAAAGGAAGTAGAGATAAATATTAAATATAAAATATAAAATAAATATAATAGTAGAGAAGAGAGTAGAGATAGCAGAGACGTCAGGAAAGGATCGCGCCCGCGCGGGAAAAAGCGGCCGGGCATGCGCTAGTTTTGGCGCGCGGCGTCCGGCACGCTTTATAAAATCCAACGCCCTCCCACCGCTCTGTGCCTTGCCACCGCTCTCTCCCCGCTCTGTGCCTCACCACCGCTCTCTCCCCGCTCTTTTTCGCCTCGCCGCCGCCGCGCCACCATGCCGCCACGTCGCCGGGAAACTTGGGGATACCGCGCATCCGCGCGCGCCCCTCCGGCGGCTTCTCCGCCGAGATCCGGTTCCGCGGGATGCGCCTCGGCCTCGGCAATTTTGACACCGCCAACGAGGCCGCCCACACATACGACGCGGCGGTGTGGCGCCTCCGGTGGCCTCATAGGACATTGAACTTCCCCAACGTGCCGACGCGGGAGCGGGCGCAGGAGCTCGCGCCTCTGCCGCGGCTTAGCACCGACGAGGATCGTCGCAACAACCAGAGGCGGGAGCACCGTCTCGGCATCGCCGAGATGGACGAGGAAGCCATGGCGCTGTGGCGCCAACACTTCCCGCAGGACATCATCAAAGAGCGCGAGTTCTACGCGCAAAGAAGGGCGGAGAGGGATAAGAGGAGGGCGGAGCGAGCCGCCTATCGCGAGGACAAGCGTAGGCGAAAAGCGGACGCTCAATTCAACATGAGGCTAGGAGCAGCGTCGCCCTGGGAATCGACGACGATCGGTATCTTCACGCCTACAGTCAGACGTCGGAGGAGGACATCACCGAGGAGGAGTCGGACGACGAGGAGTAGTTTAATTATCTTTTTTTATCTATCTATGCTGAGAACTATCCTCTACTCTCTAGTATCTACTTCTCGATCTCAGCACTGTAAACGCTTTTTTAAAGCGCCGTGCGTTGCGATTCTGTTGGAGATGCTCTAACATGGCAGACGAGTGCTTTAATGTTGCCCAGAAGATGCGCGAGTATTACTAGTAGTATATTTTTCTTGCCATGTTGAGATTTTAAAACCACGAGTGCGAACATGCAGAGGAGCAATGAAGACCAAACACGGGATATTTGGGACATCTTCAAGGAGAGTGGCAAGTTAAAGAGGAGCTGCACCGAACCTGTAAAACGAGCTTTGGTAAGTAACACCCTTTCAATTACTTTCGTGTAGCCTCGTGTTCTCCGATGTGTATATGTTGTAGTTTCTGTTTCTCTTAAGCGTGGTGTTCTTCGATGTGTAATAAGAAGAGTCTTAATCCTCCTAATGCTTTCGTTTTTAGCTTGATGTAGGAAGTGGGTGTTCTCACCTTGTAGTCTGTTTTTATTTTTTTTCCTTTTGAATTCACTTCTCCGAGTTATGTTTATCTGGCTTCTACTAAATGGATCTAGGTTGCTCTGAGTATTGATATAAAAAAGAAGTAACTTCATGTCAGGATGCAGTTCCTGCGAGGAGAGAAGTATGGTCAACCTCGAGATCATGTTTCCAAAATGACGCTGGATTACACACAAGGTGCCAGTTCCCTAATGATGCTAGATTAGACACAAGGTGCAAATTCCCAGATGATGCTGGATTACACACAAGCCAGGTGGAGTCGTCAGCTGTTCGTGTCCTCGTGGCATTAGTAAAGGCTGAAAGAAAGCGTGCAGCAGCCCTTGAGAATGTAGCTGAGTTCCTGAAGAAGCGAAAAGAGCAATCAGATGCTCTCTTCACCCAAGCCAAAGAAGAGATGGAAGAAGCCAGAAATAAGCTAGCAGAGGCAGAGCAGGCTAGGCGTCTCCTGCTATCTAAAACTATTGTCAATACAAAATTTCCTTCATAATAGCTAGGTTCAAATGTTTATCTAGTCAGCATGCCTGTTGTGATGTCCGTGCATCTACTGATGTGGCACAAAATTTTTTTTTGGGTCATGTAATAACAGCAATTACTTTCCAAACAATAACAGACGAAGCATTGGACATGGTATAGTTCACGCGCAAGCCCGACATTCCAAGTTCAACTTCCACATCAAACTCATGTTCACAGATATCTGCACATTCATACATAATGTCCACAACCATGATTCACTTCAAAGCCAAAAAAAATGTGAGGAGAGTTATAAATAAAGAAAATCCTCTACTAGTTCCTGCTACCAGTGCGAGCACAACAAGTCAAGACCATGCGTAAATTAATTATATTTTAGTCATTTTTTGTGTTCTAAAATGCCCGCCGGCTCGCGAAAGGACGTGTTGCCGGCACACGCGTAGATTCAATGAAGGCAGGCGGGGCAGTCTTAAGCTGGTTGCACGCGCCGAGGAGGCGTGCTCAGCCGGGCCTGCAGCGAGTGCGGCCGTCTTGGCCGGCGCACCGGTTCAATGCCTGCGCTATGAGATGTCGCGTCCGTGTCAGAGCAATCACTCCCTCCAGTCCTTTTTTGTTTGGGTATAACAAAATCTCGTTTTCCATTCACATTTTACAAGTAAAATTCGTGGACAAACTTTGACCCAAAGTACGATGGGGACTAGTAAACCAGAATGGAGGTAGTAGTTTTTTTAATCAAAGAAGGGTTTCCCCTTCCGATTTTCATTACTGAAAACCAGCATCTAAATCTAAACCATAGTATTTGCCCTAGAACTACCAGGTTCAACATCTCGCAACATAAACCCATACAACCTCCATCGCAAAAAAACCATACAACCATACGCCAAGGAGGTACGTAGTACTATGAATTCCATTTTCGCTCCATACCAATCGTTCTAAAAACTACTTACTACTTATAACGCGCCATTGAAAATCGGAACTCTTAACCCCGCTAAAAAACGATATTTTAAACGTGGCTACTCGATCTGTGGCAACTGGCGAGCCACCACGCTCCAAGTCGTTCACCTGTGGTCCCGACCATCAACTCCTACGGATCAAATTATCACGCGAGCTGACTATTCCTACAAAGGTGCTCCACCACGTACCCGGTACCCGCGAATGCAGCAATCATGCACCTAGGGTTTTAGGGTTTATTTGTTAACGTCGCCTTTACGTAACACTCATGTGTGCGAGACAGCGAGAGGCCGACTGCGTGCGTGCGCCTCTTCTCTTCGTATATGTACTCCACCGTTTGTCTGGTGTCCAAAAAATTATAATAACTACTAGCAATGTGCCAATGCGTTGCCACACGATCAAAGTAGATTAATACATATTCACCGATTTGATAGAAAAAAGTCTAGTTTTGAAATACGTATATCACTAAAAATATGTTATGTTTCACTCAAAATATATTCCTTTGGCGGTTTTGATGAGATAAGGGAGGAATGTTGTTGGTTTCAAGATTCGAGAAGTGGTATATGTCTAATTTCTACTCTTACTAGCAAGATGCCCGTGCGTTGCACGGAACATCAAGATCTTGTGGGAGAAAAGGATGAACGAGGGAAGGCCTTATCTGCAAATGTGGTGAAGAGTGCGGGTAAATTGCCATATTTTCCTTCCTATCCGTCAGATATAAATCGGACGACCTACATTGCAGGATGGCAGGCCCACCATCATCACCAACTCTATTTTTTATCCCTACTCTTATAAAAAGCATTGTCGGTGATGATCGTGTGCCTGCCATCCTGCAATATAGGCCGTCCGATCTATATCTGACGGATAGGAAGGAAACTATGGCAATTTTGCAAAAAGATACCCACACCCCTCTCCACATTTGCAAATAAGGCCTTCCCTCGTTCATCCTTTTCCCCCACAAGATAAACTACTCATACAAATGCATCTTGATGTTCCGTGCAACGCATGGGCATCTTGCTAGTTGTTGCAAAAAGCCCATGTGTGTGTGAGAGAGAGGGAGAGTGGAGGAGGACGGAGTGCATGTGTGACAAAGACACAAGGAGTGTGTGTGCGATAGGTATCAGCTTAAAATGAGGCGATAGTGTGTGTGTGCACGATCGAGAGGGCGTGTCTCAAGAAGGGAAGAAAAATCTACATAGATACAAGGAGCGGGAGAGAGACATGTATGCGATGGTGGAAGCACGAGTGTGCGGGTGTATAAACCTATCTAGAGGCTAGCTAGTCGATAAATGTTTGTGAGAGAAATACGAGTCGGGGTGCGAAAGCGAGAGTTTTGTGTGTGAGAGAGAGACGGTAGTCGGGAAGGGGAGTGGAAGCAGGAGTTGTGTGTGTGTGTCTGTGAGAGAGAGAGGAGACGGTAGTCGGGGTTGTCTGATCGGTAAACAAATGAATAATGTTAGTCTGGGATGGAGACGAAAAGGAGACCGCAACAAATGTTGTGTCTACAGGAGAGAGAGAGAGAGTAATTTTAGTGGTATGAGTCATATGTAGAGACATATAGGGTGTGTGAGAGAATCCCATAGAGAGAAAGACAAAGTGAAAGACGAGTGGAGACTGTGTGTGTGGCGGTGAAAAAGAAAGCTTAGGTACCGAGTGATACCAGAGAACAGTAGAGACGTGAGAGATAATGAAAACCGTGTAATGTATAATGATAGGGAGAGTGTGACACTTCTCAAGGGAGACGTCGAGAGACCATGTTTGCGAGGATAGGAGAAACATGAAGTGAGCGTGCGGGTGAGCTGGAGAAAAGAGAGTGATAGCTACCTGAAGGAGCATGCATGCGAGAGAGATGGGCGTGAAAGGAGTGAACAAAAAAGGGATTCAAATATTTGAATTCGAGATGATGATACATGTAATCCATACTCGAACCAAAATTGATCTATCAAACATGCATACTCATATGAATTCACGCACATCTATGTTATTTAATATGTAGATATTACTGATCCATACATTTTAGTAGAACATAATTTGGTTAAATTTTTTCGAATTCAACCTTAAGATTTCGAGATCGTTGTATTTGTAAATCATATTATACATATAAAGGAGCAGAATTCTTTGTTGTGCTTTTGAAAGTATATATAAAAAATGATGTATATAGAATGTAATTCCAATTGAAAATGGATCCCGCCCGGAAAAAAATAGAATACAAACGGGATTCGAATTGAGTTGGCACGGTAAACGTGCACTCTGCAAAATTTGAACGAAGCGGGGAAAGTCGCAGTAACCGCCCGAAACCAAAATCTGCGAGATGGAAATCACTACTGCCTATCCCTGCCACGCAAAGCCTATCTGCTGGATTTCTATAGGTTTCGATAGGGGTAGGTTTGTAATTTCACCCAAACGTGACGTAACCGCCTCTCACCCGGATTCATACACGGTGGGCGCCAAAACACAGTGTGTCCTCGGCCGAAATCGACTCCCTCCCCGATTCATATTCATACACGGTGGGCGCCAAAAACAAACTCTCGTCGGCAAATATTCGGTGTATGCGAGATTACCGTCCTATCCCCAACCGACTAATGTTGCTGTGATGTAGTAGAAATTTGAAACGGGGGCTAAGTTTGTAAATTTCCTCGCATTTGAGACAAGCGCGCCCTGAATACATGGTTCCCCCCTTCCTCTCTACCTCCCTTTTCCCCATTCGTACTCCGTGGGCGCCAAAACACCCTCTCCACCCCACCCTCCTCCGTCCGCCGCCGTCCGCCACCCCATCCACCGCCGTCCTCCTCCACCATGCCGGAGCTGATACCCCGACGCCGCCGTCCATTACAAGAGATCGACCTCTCTCATCCACGGCTTCGGACCGGGATCCTTGCATCCCGTCCTCTCGCTTCATCCCCGCCGTCGTCCACCTTGCCGGCGCCGCTCCTACGACCGTCTCGTCCACCGCGCCCCGCCGCCACCGTCTACCCTCCTAGATCTGCTTCCACGCCGCCGACAGCCATCGCTACCGCAGCACCGTCAAATTCTCAGCAGATGCGTACACGGCGCCGCACCAGAGGCGGTACTCTTTCGTATCTGCTCAACTTATTTATCGCAGCAAGAAAATAGATCGCCACTGCTTTACTCTGATTTCTTGTCTTGGTTGCGAAGTTGCCTTTGTCCGGTTTGCACCTTCAGATCCGCCATGGCACGCTCAACACTATACTCCCAATGCTTATGGTTTTCCCCTTTTATATTCCACACTAGTTAAATCACAGTAGACTAAATTTCAAAATTGGGTCAGTCGATTTTTCAGAGCTCGCCGGAGTTCGCCGGTGCGATCGAAGGGGCTCGGGTGGTTGTGGGGCCTCGCCGAACGAAGAAAACTCGACGCGGGTGGGGGTTGGGGCGGGGTGGGGTGGGGGTGGCGGAGGAACACAGGCGGTGGGGGCCGGTGGTCCGGCCGGCGGCCCGTGCGGTGTTCTGTATGGGAAGAATCAGAGACGAGGAAGAAGAAGGGTTAGGAGACGTAGGATCTTCATCCAACCGCCTGAAATGGTCGAGAGACAGCTGGGAGTTGCATTCTTAATGCGCTCTGGTTCATCATGTGTGGGCACTGCGCAACCAACATTTTATTATCCAAAATCTGCTTGCTCTTCTTTACCATGTTCCTCTTCCGTTCTTCTTTAATATGTACTCTCTCCGTTCCTAAATACAAGTCTTTGTATAGATTCCACCATGGACTACATATGGAGCAAAATGAGTGAATCTACACTCTAAAATGTATCTGGATACATCTGTATGTGATCCATAGTGGAAATCTCTACCAAGACTTATATTTTGGAACGGAGGGAGTATGATAGTAGTACAGTATGTTCCTTGTACTGAAGATGAGCAGGGACATTTGCAGTGTAGAGGTCTATACGGTCGGTTGTGATGGACACTTTGAGCCTCTTTGATTCGTAGGATCTTGTAAACATAGGAATAGGATTTGTAGTGGCCTGCCCACTTGAATCCTATAAGAATAGCAAGGAAATGCGGGGAGCTGTGTCGCCTTTGAGAGTTACACTGATATTAACAGTACCGCACCTTCACTTTGATGGCAAGTCTATAAACGAATTTCCGGTGAAGTCTCCTGTGCTAAATTTAGAAGACATTGAATGGAAAAACCTTGTTATGCACTGGTCTCGTTCCCAGGATGAGGTACTGTCTATGAAATCACATGACAATTTGAACTTCTACTTTTCCGCATGTGCCTTACGGATCTTTTTTGCAGGAAATCTGCTCGAAGAAGAATTCCGGTTTGACAAGAACGACAGGATATCGCAAATATGCTGCCCGCTGCTTTGCTCTTGTTAGTACCTGTTGTCCTGTATCACTGTACTTGCATACATACCTGGTTCATTATGTGACAGCAGTATGCATGATAGCTTGCTTATCAATTGTTCGCTCCAAATTATCTGATCTGTATGAATGGTTACATTAGTGTAGAATATATCCAATGCCAATGTTTTTTTAGCTCTGCATTGTTCTTGTAAGTACATGCTGTCCTTTATCAGTGTACTTATAATGACAGGTAGTTGTTCATGTACCATCACTCTGCAGCTTATTTTCCTTTGCCCTCCATTTTCTACACATCAGATCTATATTTACTCTTACCATAAGGTTGGTACTGAAGAAGTTTAGCTGTGCATTGCTCTTGGCTGTACCTTTTGCCTGTATCGCTGCACTTACATTTATAGCTACTTGGTTATGTAGCATCACTCTTCATCTTATCTTAAATATTCTCCATTTTTTCGTATATTATCACATCTATATTTACTCTTAACAAAATGTAGAATAAAGGCAATGCTTTTGAAGAAGATTCTGTGGTAAACTTCTTGAATTGCCCCCCCCATCAGCATGGACAAGGCCTTTATAGAGCCTGTCTTCACCAATAATGTAAGTTTGTCCATCTCAAGCCTTCAAACTTTGTTGTATATATTTGGTTAGGCATGACTGCAACAGCTGTTTATTTTTGGTGTTTGCATCAAATTGCTTGTTTAAAGTTTATTATGTAGTTCATAAACAAAAGTTTGTCCTTGCTCAATTTAAGTTTTCAGTTGTACAACCAAGTTCCTTCTTCATACCATGTAAATTAAACTATACAGAGCAAGTGATCTTCTTTTGCACTGCATGTATGCTTCTGTTCTTCATCCGTAATCCAGTGGTGTGGTGAACCTACCCACTACAGCACAATGTCATATTCTGCAATGTCTTAACTATGAACAATGTCATATCATTCTACTATAATTTAAACCGTCTCTTTATTTGCCAATCTGAAATGGTATAAATTGACAGCACACTATCCATTGATACTTATGAGTTCTTGATCTGTAATCCAGTGGTGTCGTGAAGCTGCCAACTCCTTCACAATGTCATTTCCTGCCATGTCTTGACCTGAACAATACCATATTGTGTTAATGCAATTTTAAACTGTGTCACTTTATTCGTCAGTAAGAAATGTGATGAATTGTCAGCACTGATACTTTTATGTGCAAAACCTGTCATCTGTCTGCTTGTTTATCTTTCAGAGTGAGGAAGATATAAGTGTTGAACAAGCGCAGTCTCATCATCTTGCTCAGCTGCTTGCGCTGCAGCTCCCCAGCAGGGCTAACCTTTCTTGAACTCTATTGAAGTGCTGTCGGTTTTGTATATTATTTTGTCGGCGTGTTTATTTGCACTGGTGGCGATCTTTGATGCCCAGTGTATGTAATCTGTTGTCTGCTTGTGCTTTATTATCATAGTGGCGAACTTTGATGCCCAGTGGATGTAATATGCCGTAATTTCTTTATTGTATAGTCTAGGTTTTTTCTTATTCACGATGCTGCAGTTATTTTACTGTATATATATCCTGTCTTCGCAGTAAACCGGCCAAACCGTAAAATTACGGTACATAATCGGGCCGTCATGCAATCACGATGTAGGTTGGGCCTGAAACGTGCCGAACAGCTCACGGGCCGGCAGCAGCCCGAAATGAACCCCGGCCCATGATTGTGCGAATCAAATCACGGGCTTTTAACAGGCCAAAATTGTCTCGGTCCTTGTTTGGCCCAATCAGATATCGGCTGCGAGCAGGCCGGATGCAAACCGGGCCGTAGTTAGGCCCAACTATATGACGGGCTTTTAACAGGCCGAAATTAATATAGGGCCGAAATGTTAAACGGGCCCTTAACAGGCCAAAACTAATATCAGGCCGAATTACTAAGTGGGCCTTTAGCAAGTGGGCCCAAAAGCATAGTGTCCAGTTGACGGGCCGAATCTGATATGGGCCATAATTGAGCCCAAAGCCTCTTAAAGGGCCGGACCTGATCTGGGCCGTAATTTGGCCCAGAACGTGGTAGGCTTTTAACGGGCCGGATCTCATATGGGCCACTATTAGGCCCGGAGCGTGGCAGGCCATTAATGGACCGGATCAAATATGGGCCGGCATTTGGCCCAAAACATGGCAGCCAGTTAATGGGCCGGCCTACTAGGGTCCTCAAAATCTTGTGGGCCTACAGCTGGGCCGGCCCATTAATGTCGGCGAAATCTCGTGGGCCTTTAGCTGGGCCGGCCCATTATGATCCGCAAGAATCTTGTGGGCCTTTACCTGGGCCGGCCCATTATGGCACACAAAAATCTTGTGGGCCTTTACCTGGGCCGGCCCATTATGGCCCGCAAAATCTTGTGGGCCTTTAGCTGGGCCAGCCCATTATGGTCCGCAAAATCTCGTGGGCCTTTAGCTGGGCCGGCCCATTATGGTCCGCAAAATCTTGTGGGCCTTCAGTTGGGCCGGCCCATTTAAACTTGATGGGCCGGTCCACGTGTCAACATATCATAGGCGCGTCTCGCCCATTGGATGAGTGACACCTGTGCCAACGCGGACCTGACACGTGTCTCCTCCAGCCAATGATGATTTTACACGTGGAAAATCCCCATTGGTCGGGGCTGTTAACGGGTTATCGGATCCAAAACCCGACCCGATAGCTTAACGGCGTTCCGTTACGGTGGATGCCACGTGTTGGTCACCCTTGACGAAAGCACTTCTGTGACGCGCGATTTATCATCATGGAAGTGGACACTTCCGTGATGATAATTTTGGTAATGTCATGGAACACTTCTACGACAGCACAAGTATACATATCTTGATTCTGTCATAAATTTGTCATGGATGTACATGCATGACAAAAAACGCGACCTACTGTGACAAACACGTATCATCACAGAAGTGTATTTTTTTGTAGTGTTTCAGCAAAGCGCTCAAAATCCTCATCATCCTTTTTCTTGGATGGTTTAGGAGGAAAGGGCATGGGTTTCTGAACCCATGGCTCCCTTTCTTTACCGTGCTTCCTAGCTACAAAGTCTCTCTTATCATAACATTGATTCTTTGATTGTGGGTTATCAAGATCAACAACAGGTTCAATTTCTACATCATTATCATTACTAGGTTGAGCATCAACATGAACATCATCATTAACATTGTCACTAGGTTCATGTTCATTACTAGATTGTGTTTCAGCATCAGAAATAGAAATATCATTTGGATTCTCAGGTGGTTCAGGAATAGGTTCACTAGAAGCATGCAAAGTCCTATCATTTTTCTTTTTCTTCTTTTTAGAAGGACTAGGTGCATCTAAATTATTTCTCTGAGAATCTTGCTCAACTCTCTTAGGGTGGCCTTCAGGATACAAAGGTTCCTGAGTCATTTTACCAGTTCTAGTAGCCACTCTAACAGCATAATCATTATTCTTACTATTCAATTCATTGAGCAAATCATTTTGAGCTTTAAGTACTTGTTCTACTTGAGTGGTAACCATAGAAGCATGTTTACTAATGAGTTTAAGTTCACCCTTAACTCTAGACATATAATCACCCAAGTGTTCAATCAATAAGCATTTTGTTTCAATTGTCTACCAACATAAGCATTTAAGTTTTCTTGTTTGACAATAAAATTATCAAACTCATCTAAGCATTGGCTAGCAGACTTATAACGGGGAATGTCACCTTCATCAAATCTATAGAGAGAATTTACCTTTACTACCTGTGTCGGGTTATCAAGACCATGAGTTTCTTCAATAGGTAATGGATTAGGATCATATATTTCTTCAACAGGCGGTAAATTAAGACCATGTATTTCTTCAATAGGAGGTAAATTCTTAACATCTTCAGTTTTAATACCCTTTTCTTTCATAGATTTCTTTGCTTCTTGCATATCTTCAGGACTGAGAAATAGAACACCCCTCTTCTTCGGAGTTGGTTTAGGAATAGGCTCAGGAGTTGGCTTAGGAAGTGTCCAATTATTTTCATTGGTCAACATATTATTCAATAGAATTTCAGCTTCATCCGGTGTTCTTTCCCTGAAAACAGAACCAGCACAACTATCCAGGTAGTCTCTGGAAGCATCGGTTAGTCCATTATAAAAGATATCAAGTATTTCATTTTTCTTGAGAGGATGATCAGGCAAAGCATTAAGTAGTTGGAGAAGCCTCCCCCAAGCTTGTGGGAGACTCTCATCTTCAATTTGCACAAAATTATTTATATCCCTTAAAGCAGCTTGTTTCTTATGAGCAGGGAAATATTTAGCAGAGAAGTAGTAAATCATATCCTGGGGACTACGCACACAACCAGGATCAAGAGAGTTGAACCATATCTCAACATCACCCTTTAATGAGAACGGAAATATTTTAAGGATATAAAAGTAGCGAGTTCTCTCATCATTAGTGAACAGGGTGGCTATATCATTTAATTTAGTAAGATGTGCCACAACAGTTTCAGATTCATAGCCATAAAAAGGATCAGACTCAACCAAAGTAATTATATCAGGATCAATAGAGAATTCATAATCCTTATCAGTAACAAAGATAGGTGAAGTAGCATAAGCAGGATCATATTTCATTCTAGCATTAAGAGTTTTTTGTTTAAGCTTAGCTAATAATTTCTTAAGATCACTGCTACCTCTTGAGCACTGCGTTGGTTTCCCTTGAAGAGGAAAGGGTGATGTAGTAAAGCAGCGTAAGTATTTCCTCAGTTTTTGAGAACCAAGGTATCAATCCAATAGGAGGCCACGCACGAGTCCCTCGCACCTACACAAACAAATAAAAACCTCGCAACCAACGCAATAACGGGGTTGTCAATCCCTTCACGGTCACTTACGAAAGTGAGATCTGATAGATATGATAAGATAATATTTTTGGTATTTTTATGATAAAGATGCAAAGTAAAATAAAAGCAAAATAAACGGCGCCAGAAATAGCTTGTTGACGGGAGGTTAATATGATGGAAATAGACCCGGAGGCCATAGGTTTCACTAGTGGCTTCTCTCAAGAGCATAAGTATTACGGTGGGTGAACAAATTACTGTTGAGCAATTAATATAATTGAGCATAGTTATGAGAATATCTAGGTATGATCATGTATATAGGCATCACGTTCGAGACAAGTAGACCGACTCCTGCCTGCATCTACTACTATTACTCCACACATCGACCGCTATCCAGCATGCATCTAGAGTATTAAGTTCATAAGAACAGAGTAACGCTTTAAGCAAGATGACATGATGTAGATGGATAAACTCATGCAATATGAAATAAACCCCATCTTGTTATCCTCGATGGCAGCAATACAATACGTGCCTTGCTGCCCCTACCGTCACTGGGAAAGGGACACTGCAAGATTGAACCCAAAGCTAAGCACTTCTCCCATTGCAAGAAAGATCAATCTAGTAGGCCAAACCAAACTGATAATTCGAAGAGACTTGCAAAGATAACCAATCATGCATAAAAGAATTCAGGGAAGATTCAAATATTGTTCATAGATAAACTTGATCATAAACCCACAATTCATCGGTCTCAACAAACACACCGCAAAAGAAGATTACATCGAATAGATCCCCACAAGAGAGGGGGAGAACATTGTATTGAGATCCAAAAAGAGAGAAGAAGCCATCTAGCTAAGAACTATGGACCCGAAGGTCTGAGGTAAACTACTCACACATCATCGGAGAGGCTATGGTGTTGATGTAGAAGCCCTCTGTGATCAATGCCCCCTCCGGCGGGACGCCGGAAAAGGCCCCAAGATGGGATCTCACCGGTACAGAAGGTTGCGGCAGTGGAATTAGGTTTTCGTGGATGCCTCTGTTGGTTTGGGGGTACGTAGGTATATATAGGAGGAAGAAGTATGTCGGTGGAGCAACGTGGGCCCCACGAGGGTGGAGGGCGCGCCCAGGGGGTAGGCGCGCCCCCTACCTCGTGCCCTCCTGGTTGCTTTCTTGACGTAGGGTCCAAGTCCTCTAGATGACGTTTGTTCCGAAAATCACGTTCCCGAAGGTTTCATTCCGTTTGGACTCCGTTTGATATTCTTTTTCTGTGAAACATTGAAATAGGCAAAAACAGCAATTCTGGGCTGGGCCTCCGGTTAATGGGTTAGTCCCAAAAATAATATAGAACTGTATAACAAAGCCCATTAATCATCCAAAACAGAATATAATATAGCATGAAGATATCAAAAATTATAGATACGTTGGAGATGTATCAATCACTCCTATCATTGCATGCAAGAAAGTCTCTAGCATTTTCTTCATTCATAACATAGCCCTCAGGCACAACAGGCAATTCATATTTATTAGGGGGAGAGTCTTCATCATCACTATCATCTATATTATCAGTTTCAATAATTTCATTCTCTCTAGCCCTAGCTAGTTGTTCAAAAAGAAATTCACCAAGTGGCACAGTAGTATCAAGCATAGAAGTAGTTTCATCATAAGTATCATGCATAGCAGAAGTGGCATCATCAATAACATGCAACATATCAGAATTAACAGCAGAAGCAAGTTTAGGTGTCACAAGCTTACACAAAACAGAAGGTGAATCAAGTGCAGAGCTAGATGGCAGTTCCATACATCCCCTCATAGTTGAGGGATAAATTTTTGTTTTCTCGTCTTTCAAGTTCCTCATAGTGACCAGCAGATATAAATCCCAACTGACTCAAAGAATAGAGCTATGCTCCCCGGCAACGGTGCCAGAAAATAGTCTTGACAACCCACAAGTATAGGGGATCGCAACCGTTTTCGAGGGTAGAGTATTCAACCCAAATTTATTGATTCGACACAAGGGGAGCCAAAGAATATTCTCAAGTATTAGCAGTTGAGTTGTCAATTCAACTACACCTGGATAACTTAATATCTGCAGCAAAGTATTTAGTAGCAAAGTAATATGGAAGTAACGGTAACGGTAGCAAAAGTAATATTTTTGGGTTTTGTAGTGATTGTAACAGTAGTAACGGAAAAGTAAATAAGCAAAGAACAATATGTGAAAAGCTCGTAGGCATTGGATCGGAGATGGAGAATTATGCCGGATGCGGTTCATCATGTAACAATCATAACATAGGGTGACACAGAACTAGCTCCAATTCATCAATGTAATGTAGGCATGTATTCCGAATATAGTCATATGTGCTTATGGAAAAGAACTTGCATGGCATCTTTTGTCCTACCCTCCCGTGGCAGCGGGGTCCTAATGGAAACTAAGGGATATTAAGGCCTCCTTTTAATAGAGTACCGGACCAAAGCATTAACACATAGTGAATGCATGAACTCCTCAAACTACGGTCATCACCGGGAGTGGTCCCGATTATTGTCACTTCGGGGTTGCCGGATCATAACACATAGTAGGTGACTATAGACTTGCAAGATAGGATCAAGAACTCACATATATTCATGAAAACATAATAGGTTCAGATCGGAAATCATGGCACTCGGGCCCTAGTGACAAGCATTAAGCATAGCAAAGTCATAGCAACATCAATCTCAGAACATAGTGGATACTAGGGATCAAACCCTAACAAAACTAACTCGATTACATGATAAATCTCATCCAACCCATCACCTACCAGCATGCCTATGATGGAATTACTCACGCACGGCGGTGAGCATCATGAAATTGGTGATGGAGGATGGTTGATGATGACGATGGCGACGGATTCCCCTCTCCGGAGCCCCGAACGGACTCCAGATCAGCCCTCCCGAGAGAGTTTAGGGCTTGGCGGCGGCTCCGTATCGTAAAATGCGATGAATCCTTCTCTCTGATTTTTTTCTCCCCGAACACGAATATATGGAGTTGGAGTTGAGGTTGGTGGAGCTCCAGGGGGCCCACGAGGCAGGGGGGCGCGCCCCCACCCTCATGCCCAGGATGTGGGCCCCCTGTCCTTGATTCTTTCGCCAGTATTTTTTTATATTTTCTAAAAATAATCTCCATGGAGTTTCAGGTCATTCCGAGAACTTTTGTTTCTGCACATAAATAACACCATGGCAATTCTGCTGAAAACAGCGTCAGTCCGGGTTAGTTCCATTCAAATCATGCAAGTTAGAGTCCAAAACAAGGGCAGAAGTGTTTGGAAAAGTAGATATGTTGGAGACATATCAGGAGGCGTCCCAACCTCTGCAAGACACGAGCCTCAACAGCGCACCAGTCCTCGTCGAACACCCGGTGTATTTTGTCAGCATAGTGTTGTGGGACGCGAGGGCGCGATATCCCATGCCCCAGAAGCTCCTGCTCGCGCACTTGGTGGCCTCGCGCAAGCTGCGACACTACTTCCAGGGCCACCCCATCAAGGTCGTCTCAGCCTACCCATTGGAGATGGTGCTCAGGAGCCCCAATTCTGCCGGAAGGGTCGCTGAGTGGAACATCGAGCTGCAAGCATTCCAGTTGGAGTTCAGCACTACCAGGGTCATCAAGGGAGTCGCGCTCGCTGACTTTGTGGCGGAATGGACGGAAGCCCCGACATTTGAAGTAGGCGAAGACCGGTCCACTTCACCAGGAAGCCAGGCGCCAGACGGTTGGGTCATGTATTTCGATGGCACCTTTGCGCATCAAGGCGCGGGGGCTGGAGCAGTACTCATCTCGCCCACTCAGGACAAGCTCTACTGCGCCGTGCAACTCTACTTTCAGCAAGGCAAGAAGGTCTCCAACAACATCGCGGAATACGAGGGCCTCATAGCTGGCCTGAAGGCCACGGCATCTCTGGGGGTGAAGCGCCTTACCATTAAGGGCGACTTGCAGCTCCTCGTCAACTTCTCCAACAAAGTATACGAGCTGAGGGACGAGCATATGGAGGCATACCTCACGGAGGTGCGCAAGATGGAGAAGCAGTTCTTGGGCCTGGAGTTACAGCATGTGCCCCGGGGCACCAACAAGGAAGCCGACGACATCGCCAAGAGGGCATCCAAGCGGCAGCCACAAGAGCCCGGCGTCTTTGAAGAACGACTCTTCAAGCCATCGGCGACACCACCACTTTCAAGCGCAGCTCAGCCTCGGGAGGAGCTCCCGCAGCCGCCTGCCATGGGAGCCCCACCATGTGGCGCAACCTCAGGAGCTCGCCTGCTCTTGGCGCTCGAGCCCTAGGAGGAATGCTGGACCAAGGAATTCAAGGAGTATCTGATGCAAGGGGCCCTGCCGGAGAAGGACGAGGACGCAGAACGTGTGGCCCGGCAAGCCACTGCATACTGCATCCAGGACGGTGAGTTGTACAGGAAGCGGCCAAATGACGTTACTCTGCGCTGCATTGCCAGGGACCAGGGGAAGGAGCTGCTAATTGACATACACGGTGGGGACTACGGGCACCACTCGTCATCACGGACCCTCGTCGGCAAGGTATTTTGCAGTGGTTTCTACTGGCCCACTGTGCTCAACGACGCAGCTAAGCTGGTGAAGTCCTACGAAGCCTGCCAGTTCCACGCTAAGCAGATTCATCAGCCGGCTCAGGGCCTCCAGACCATTCCACTCACGTGGCCGTTCGCGGTCTGGGGGCTGGACATCTTGGACCCGTTCCCTCGAGCGCCTGGGGGCTACCGCTACCTCTACGTCGCCATTGACAAGTTCACCAAGTGGGCGGAAGTGGAAGCCGTCCGCACCATCCCAGCCGGCTCCGCTTACAAGTTCATCAAGGGCCTCGTGAGCCGTTTTGGGGTCCCCAACCGCATCATCACAGATAACGGTTCGCAGTTCACTAGTAACTCTTCAAAACTTACTACGCTAACGTTGGAACGCAGATTTGCTACGCTTCGGTGGCACACCCCAGGAGCAATGGTCAGGCCGAACGCGCCAACGCAGAGGTCTTGAGGGGCCTCAAGACCAGGACCTTCAAGATGAAGCTCGAGGCCTGTGGCAGGGGCTGGCACGACGAGCTCCAGTCCGTGTGGTGGTCCATCCGCACCACCGCCAAAAAGCCAACGGGCGAGACCCCGTTCTTCCATGTCTACGGGGCCGAGGCGGTCCTTCCTCACGAGGTCAAGCATCACTCCGCACGGGCCCTGGCGTTTGATGAAGCGCAGCAGGACGCCACACGAGGGATGGACCTCGTGCTGGGGGAGGAACGTCATCGCGAAGCTGCACTGAGGGTGACAAGGTACCAGTAGGTGCTGCGGCGATATCATTGCCGCAACATCCGCTCTAGGATGCTCGAGACAGGCGACCTCGTCCTGAGGCGGGTCCTTGATACGTCTCCGTCGTATCTACTTTTCCAAACACTTTTGCCCTTGTTTTGGACTCTAACTTGCATGATTTGAATGGAACTAACCCGGACTGACGCTGTTTTCAGCAGAATTGCCATGGTGTTGTTTATGTGCAGAAACAAAAGTTCTCGGAATGACCTGAAACTCCACGGAGATTATTTTTGGAAAATATAAAAAATACTGGCAAAAGAATCAAGGCCAGGGGACCACACCCTGGGCATGAGGGTGGGGGCGCGCCCTACCCCCTGGGCGTGCCCCCCTGCCTTGTGGGCCCCCTGGAGCTCCAACGACCTCAACTCCAACTCCATATATTCGTGTTCGCGGAGAAAAAAATCAGAGAGAAAGATTCATCGCGTTTTACGATACAGAGCCGCCGCCAAGCCCTGAACTCTCTCGGGAGGGCTGATCTGGAGTCCGTTCGGGGCTCCGGAGAGGGGAATCCGTCGCCGTCGTCATCATCAACCATCCTCCATCACCAATTTCATGATGCTCACCGCCGTGCGTGAGTAATTCCATCGTAGGCTTGCTGGACGGTGATGGTTTGGATGAGATTTATCATGTAATCGAGTTAGTTTTGTTAGGGTTTGTCCCTAGTATCCACTATGTTCTGAGATTGATGTTGCTATGACTTTGCTATGCTTAATGCTTGTCACTAGGGCCCGAGTGCCATGATTTCAGATCTGAACCTATTATGTTTTCATGAATGTATGTGAGTTCTTGATCCTATCTTGCATGTCTATAGTCACCTACTATGTGTTATGATCCGGCAACCCCGAAGTGATAATAATCGGGACCACTCCCGGTGATGACCGTAGTTTGAGGAGTTCATGTATTCACTATGTGTTAATGCTTTGCTCCAGTACTCTATTAATAGGAGGCCTTAATATCCCTTAGTTTCCGCTAGGACCCCGCTGCCACGGGAGGGTATGACAAAAGATGTCATGCAAGTTCTTTTCCATAAGCACGTATGACTATATTCGGAATACATGCCAACATTACATTGATGAATTGGAGCTAGTTCTGTGTCACCCTATGTTATGATTGTTACATGATGAACCGCATCCGGCATAATTCTCCATCACCGATCCAATGCCTACGAGCTTTTCACAAATTGTTCTCCGCTTATTTACTTTTCTGTTGCTACTCTTACAATCATTACAAAACCCAAAAATATTACTTTTGCTACCGTTACCGTTACTATCATACTACTTTGCTACTAAATACTTTTCTACAGATATTAAGTTATCCAGGTGTGGTTGAATTGACAACTCAATTGCTAATACTTGAGAATATTCTTTGGCTCCCCTTGTGTCGAATCAATAAATTTGGGTTGAATACTCTACCCTCGAAAATTGTTGCGATCCCCTATACTTGTGGGTTATCAAGACTATTTTCTGGCGCCGTTGCCGAGGAGCATAGCTCTATTCTTTGAGTCACTTGGGATTTATATCTGCTGGTCACTATGAGGAACTTGAAAGACGAGAAAACAAAAATTTATCCCTCAACTACGAGGGGAGGTAAGGAACTGCCATCTACCTCTGCACTTGATTCACCTTCTGTTTTGAGTAAGCTTGCGACACCTAAACCTGCTTTTGCTGTTAATTCTGATATGTCGCATGTTATTGATGATGCCACTTCTGCTATGCATGATACTTATGATGAAACGACTTCTACTTGGTGAATTTCTTGATGAACAACTTGCTAGGGCTAGAGAGAATGAAATTATTGAAACTGGTAATATTGATGATAGAGATGATGAAGACTCTCCCCCTAATAAATATGAATTGCCTGTTGTGCCTGAGGTCTATGTTATGGATGAAGAAACTGCTAGAGACTTTCTTGCTTGCAATGATAGAAGTGATCTTAAGAAATTATTAGCTAAGCTTAAACAAAAAACTCTGAATGCTAGAATGAAATATGATCCTGCTTATGCTACTTCACCTATCTTTGTTACTAATAAGGATTATGAATTCTCTATTGATCCTGATATAATTACTTTGGTTGAGTTTGATCCTTTTTATGGCTATGAATCTGAAACTATTGTGGCACATCTTACTAAATTAAATGATATAGCCACCCTATTCACTAATGATGAGAGAACTCGCTACTTTTATATCCTTAAAATATTTCCTTGATCCTGGTTGTGTGCGTAGTCCCCAGGATATGATTTATTACTTCTCTGCTAAATATTTCCCTGCTCATAAGAAACAAGCTGCTTTAAGGGAAATATATAATTTTGTACAAATTGAAGAAGAGAGTCTCCCACAAGCTTGGGGGAGGCTTCTCCAATTACTTAATGCTTTGCCTGATCATCCTCTTAAGAAAAATGAAATACTTAATATCTTTTATAATGGACTAACCGATGCTTCCAGAGACTACCTGGATAGTTGTGCTGGTTCTGTTTTCAGGGAAAGAACACCGGATGAAGCTGAAATTCTATTGAATAATATGTTGACCAATGAAAATAATTGGACACTTCCTGAGCCAACTCCTGAGCCTATTCCTAAACCAACTCCGAAGAAGAGGGGTGTTCCATTTCTCAGTCCTAAAGATATGCAAGAGGGTGAGAAATCTATGAAAGAAAAGGGTATTAAAGCTGAAGATGTTAATAATTTACCTCCTATTGAAGAAATACATGGTCTTAATTTACTGCCTGTTGAAGAAATATATGATCTTAATCCGTTACCTATTGAAGAAACTCATGGTCTTGATAACCCGACACCGGTAGTAAAGGTAAATTCTCTCTATAGATATGATAACGCTGAAATCCCTCCTTCTAAGTTTGCTAGCCAATGTTTTGATGAGTTTGATAACTTTATGGTTAAACAAGAAGATTTTATTGCTTATTTTGGTAGAAAATTAAAACAAAATGCTTATATGATTGAACACTTGAGTGATTATATGTCTAGAATTAAAGGTGAACTTAAACTCATTAGTAAACATGCTTCTATGGTTACCACTCAAGTAGAACAAGTACTTAAAGCTCAGAATGATTTGCTCAATGAATTGAATAGTAAGAATAATGACTATGATGTTAGAGTGGCTACTAGAACTGGTAATATGACTCAGGAACCTTTGTATCCTGAAGGCCAACCTAAGAGAATTGAGCAGGATTCTCAGAGAAATAATATTGATGCACCTAGTCCTTCTAAAAAGAAGAAAAAGAAAAATGATAGGACTTTGCATGCTTCTAGTGAACCTATTGCTGAACCACCTGAGAATCCAAATGATATTTCTATTTCTGATGCTAAAACACAATCTGGTAATGAACATGAACCTAGTGATAATATTAATGAAGATGTTCATGTTGATGCTCAACCGAGTAATGATAATGATGTAGAAATTGAACCTGTTGTTGATCTTGATAACCCACAATCAAAGAATCAACGTTATGATAAAAGAGACTTTGTTGCTAGGAAGCACGGTAAAGAAAGAGAGCCATGGGTTCAGAAACCCATGCCTTTTTCCTCCCAACCCATCCAAGAAAAAGGATGATGAGGACTTTGAGCGCTTTGCTAAAATGATTAGACCTATCTTTTTGCGTATGCGATTAACTGATATGCTCAAAATGAATCCTTATGCCAAGTACATGAAAGAAATTGTTACAAATAAAAGAAAGATACCAGAAGCTGAAATTTCCACCATGCTTGCTAATTATACTTTTAAGGGTGGAATACCAAAGAAACTTGGAGATCCAGGAGTACCAACTATACCTTGCTCCATTAAAAGAAATTATGTTAAAACTGCTTTATGTGATCTTGGAGCCGGTGTTAGTGTTATGTCTCTCTCTTTATATCGTAGACTTGATTTTAATAAGTTGACACCTACTGAAATATCTTTGCAAATGGCTGATAAATCAACTGCTATACCTGTCGGTATTTGTGAGGATGTGCCTGTTGTGGTTGCAAACGTTACTATTTTAACAGACTTTGTTATTCTTGATATTCCCGAGGACGATAGTATGTCTATTATTCTTGGAAGACCCTTTTTGAATACTAGAGGGGCTGTTATTGATTGCAACAAAGGCAATGTCACTTTTCATGTTAATGGCAATGAGCATATGGTACACTTTCCGAGGAAACAACCTGAAGTCCACAGTATCAATTCTATTGGAAAAATTCCATCGATTATTTTTGGAGGTTTTGAATTTCCTCTTCCTACTGTCAAAAAGAGATATGATATTCTTATTATTGGGGACGTGCATATCCCCATTGAGGTAACATAGTGTTATTCGAAATTTCTCCGGTTCCATGTTATTCGGAATGAGTTTGTTAACAAGACTTGATCAACCTTGTTAGTGGATTCCTTTTGATGAGCATGAGATGGATGAAGTTAGAAGGCACAACCTTCTGTACCCTCCTTTACTTTCTGTTATTTAGTTGAAATAAAGTAAAAATAGTATGTTTCTGTCTGTTTTCTGAATTATCCGTGCAATATAAAAATACCCCAAAAATAAAAGTTCTCCAAATGCCCTGCCAATTTAATATGATTTTTTTCTGGAATATTTGAGAATATTTGGCATTGAGAACACAGCATGGGGAGCGGGCACCTGGCCACGAGGGTCCAGGGCGCGCCCCCCTGCCTCGTGGGCCCACGGTGGCTCCCCTCCACTTATTCCTGCACCCACACACTTCTTCTTCCTCCCAAAAAAATCACCATCCAGCTCAAGCATGAGTTCTAGCTCATTTTGCTGCGATTTTAGATCTCCTTGCTCAAAGCACCTCTCACAAAACTGCTTTGGGGGATTGTTCCTTGGTATGTGACTCCTCCAATGGTCCAATTAGTTTTTGTTCCAGTGCTTTATTCATTGCAAATTTGTGCTGCCTAGGTGACCATGTTCTTGAGCTTGCATGTCAAATTTATATGGTTCCAAGTAGTTCTAATGCATGATATAGTCTCTAGGCACTTATATGAGTAGTTTCTATCAATTTTGTTAAGCTTGGTTCACTTTTATTTGAAGTTACTAAAAATTTTAGAAATTTTTCAGAGGAAGAAATATGTTTAGGAAAATGTACCAAGGTGGTCCTTCAAGGAAGCATGGACCCAGGCTTGCAATGCGTGATGCTGATGAAGAACCACCAAGGGACGCTCCAGTACGGCCTTGTGAATGGCCTTCAGAGTTCTTCATGGATCAAGCAGGAATCAAGGAAGAATTTAACGCATATTTGCGTAATGCTGATCTTGTGAACTTCGAGGCAGATAAGTGCCGTCAGTACCACTATCTCACTAGTTCCTTTGTGAGGAGGTTTGAATTTTCATCTTCATGCAATTCTCAAACTGTCCTGTTTGATCTTTATGAAAATTCTTACACTTTGGACTTCGAGGATTTTACCACTGCCTGCAAACTTCCACAATGGGGTAGTCCTAGTGAACCTCGCAAATCTGAATTTAGAGATTTTCTTGCTAGTATAACTGTGGGGGAATCTAGAGACATAGCACAAGCTACCATAGGGAGCATTCATTTTCCTGCTATACATTATTTTTCTCTCTTCATAGGTAGGTGCATAAATGGTAAGGATGAAGCATGTCACATGTGTGTCCCCGACCTCAGTGTTCTCAGGAGTGCTGTATTAGGAGATAAACATTATAATTTGGGAGCCATTGTTGCACGTAGGTTGCATAATAATAGATTTAATAGAGATTTCTTTGGTGGAATTTATGAAACCTGTTTAGCTAATTTTCTTGGTGTAACCATACGTGAGGATGATATTGAGTTGCCTCCTGCTTATTTAGACTATGAGGCTATGGTTCGCGATCGTTTTGTTGAGAGGAACGATCAGTTCCTCCAGTACCGACTAATCTTTGACAGACGACGCACCTATCATGTCGCTCTCCCTGCTTCTACTTTCTTTGACTTTCAGGCAAAGGGGAGATGTTACATAACCAGAGAGGAGGCGGATGAGTATAAGAGGAGGGCTGAGATCACTCGCCTCCAAGCTGCAGCCCATGATGCAATGACTGCTGCATCTCAGTACGACCCCAACTACAACTATGGATATCCGCCAGGCCAGCCGTGGCAATAGACCAACTTAGGCCAAAAGCCTAAGCTTGGGGGAGTATGTATTTCTCACCGACATTACATTCATGTTCGCAAACTCATTGCTAGATGTCGATGCTCATACTCTTTCATTGTACTATCCATGCTAGTTTATTTTCTTTTTCTTGCTTTCTTCTTGTGTGTTTGATAAACCTTAAGAAAAACTAAAAAAATTTAGTAGTAGCTTTTAGCTAGTTTTCTTTTCTTGCTGTAGTAGTAGTAATTAAAAAGAAAACCCAAAAATATTTCCTATTCTTCTTTTGCTTGTTGGGAGCTTTCCCGTGTAAATAGTTTTATTTCTTTTCTTTTCTTTGGGGGTCGATAGGAGAAGACCATGATTAAATTGTTGAAGTGGCTCTTATATGCATTGATGTTGACTTAACCAAGAGCCCATATTGCCTTGTCTTCTCCTGTTTATTGAATGCTCGCAGATTCCAGCTTAGTCCAATGCACGTGCACTATTATTATTATTATTATTCACATCATTCGGTTGTGCAAGTGAAAGGCAATTATGACGATATATGATGGACTGACTGAGATGAGAGAAGCTGGTATGAACTTGACCTCTCTTGTTTTTGTAAATATGATTAGTTCATCGTTCCTGATTCAGCCTATTATGAATAAACATGTTTGCAATGACAAATAGAGATTATAGTTGCTTATGCCATGCTTAATTAGCTAGGAGTTTATAATGGTTTACCTTGCGTGCCAACATGCTATTAAAATGGTTGTGATGTGGTATGATAGGGTGGTATCCTCCTTTGAATGATTCAAGTGACTTGACTTGGCACATGTTCACACATGTAGTTGAAACAAATCAACATAGCCTTCACGATATTTATGTTCATGGTGGATTATATCCTACTCATGCTTGCACCCAATGTTCATTAATTTTAATGCATTTTCATGACTGTTGTCGCTCTCTAGTTGGTCGCTTCCCAGTCTTTTGCTAGCCTTCACTTGTACTAAGCAGGAATACTGCTTGTGCATCAAATCCCTTAAACCCCAAATTTATTCCATATGAGTCCACTATACCTTCTTATATGCGGTATCTACCTGCCGTTC